>NW_025867250.1:0-1095 GCF_002878395.1 Capsicum annuum
TGGAAGTTCATGGGGATTGCATGGTTATCATACATCTTGTTCATAAGTAGGATTTGTAAGTAAACATAGCAAAATCTTATAAGAATAGTTCATGAGTATTCTAACAACATTTACAAGGCACATTATCAATCATAGAAGTCATTGGAACGTAAGGGCATATCATGAATCCTTCACTTAGTCACAATTTAGCTATATTGCATGATTTCTACTTCCTTAGGCATTTTATCAAACACCTTACATGCACATCTTAAGTGTAGGTGAATTCATCAAATTATACATCATGAACAACCAAATTTACATGTTTCCAACTCATATGGTATCATGAATTCACAAAAACATATAAAGATTCCATCTTGGGAATCACCCAATATCAACAACATGATCATCAACACCCAACAATATAGAAATCATACTTTTATAATGAAAAAGAGGAAAACAAACAAGCATTAACATGGGTATGATCATATCACCACAATCAACCAAGCTTTTGTATCTTAAAGATTGATTCTTGAACTCTATGAAAGAATTGAATCCATAGATGAACACTACGCATACCTTAGAAGGAAGATTCTTGATGATTGATGGAGGAATTTCCTTGAAATAGGATCTTCAAGCTTAATTATGTAATCCTAGTTGTTTTTCTCCTTTAGTGCTCTTGGATGATGAGCTTTGAGATTAAAATAGGGTTGTAATATGTTTAGAAGATATAAATTTCATAGGGTTAAGTTTAGGGATGTGTTAGGAGTATTTAAAGACTTAATTACCTTTAAAATAACTCATAAAGGAGTGTTTTTGACACCTGAAATTGACTTAGGCGGCGCCCAAGTGATCGCCTATGCTTGGGTTGGGAGGAGCCTAACCAATCGCCTATGTTTGGGTTAGGCGGCGCCTAACCAATCGCCTATGCTTACTGTCTCTCACGAAAATGGGCATAACTTTTCGCTCGGGTATTGGATTAAGGTGAAATTGGTATCGTTGGAAAGCTAATTTGATTCTCTACAATTTGGTGGGTCTGAATCAGCCAAAATACCACATTAATATCAAGTTATACTCGTTCAAAGATGAACCTTGCAAAATCGAACACTAAAACTTGAT
>NW_025867251.1:0-1238 GCF_002878395.1 Capsicum annuum
AGGTGATTGGGAGACGCGAGATTTGAAGCTCATCCCGTATCGACAATGCTTGCAGGAGCTATGTCAACGGTTTGTGTTAGTAAAATTTAGGCATATTCCAAGGATTCGCAATGAAATTGCTGATGCTTTAGCCACTCTGTCTTCAATGCTCCAACATCCTGACAAAGCCTACATCGATCCAGTGCATATACAGAGTCGTAATCAGCATGCTTATTGTAATGCGATTGAAGAAGAGCTCGATAGAGAACCCTGGTTCTTGGATAACAAGTGGTACATTCAGTCAGGAGAATACCCAACATATGCCACCAACGATCAAAAGAGGACTATCAGGCGTTTGGCTAGTGGATTTTTCTTAAGTGGGGAATCTTGTATAAGAGTACCCTAGATCTGGGACTTTTAAGGTGTGTAGATTCAAAAGAAGCCTCAGCAATCATGGTTGAAATACACTCTAGAGTATGCGGGTCGTATATGAACGGTCATGTCTTGTTAAAGAAGATTCTTCGAGCAGGTTATTACTGGCTTACTATGGAAAGGGATTCTATTAATTTGTTCGAAAGTGTCATCAATGTCAGGTACACGGGGATCTGATACATTCTCCTCCTATTGAGTTGCATGCAATGGCCGCTCCATGGCCGTTCGTGGCTTAGGGAATGGATATGATTGGACCAATTGAGCTAAAGGCATCAAATGGACATAGGTTCATTTTGGTAGCCATTGACTACTTCACAAAGTGGGTAGAGGCAGTAACTTTCAAGTCAGTGACTAAGAAGGCTGTGGTAGATTTTGTTCATGCCAATATCATTTGTAGATTTGGAATTCCTAAGATGATCATTACAGACAATGCTGCCAATCTCAATAGTCATTTGATGCAAGAAGTATGTCAACAGTTTAAGATCGCACATCGAAATTCTACTCCATATCGCCCAAAGGCCAATGGTGCTGTAGAAGCCGCCAATAAGAATATAAAAAAGATACTGCAAAAAATGGTACAGGGGTCTAGACAGTGGCATAAAAAGTTGTTGTTTGCATTGCTAGGTTATCGCACCACTGTTCGCACTTCAACAGGGGCAACTCCATATTTATTGGTGTATGGGACAGAAGCAGTCATCCCTACAAAAGTTGAAATTCCCTCTCTTCGAGTCATTGTAGAAGAAGAGATTGATGATGACGAATGGGTAAAAACCCGACTGAAGCATTTGAGTTTGATTGAGGAAAAAAGGCTAACATCTGTATGTCAT
>NW_025867252.1:0-1940 GCF_002878395.1 Capsicum annuum
ATGTAAATATTTAATGATACATTCCTGGCGATATCATGATGCATAGTAAAAGCTTTAACCTCAATTTCTTTGTGACTAATAAATTGGCCCACATATGATCGATCAAAAAAATTATTGCGAGAATTATTTCCTCCTAAATAATAAATGTAGATAGATCATCTAACTTTCAAAAATAATAAATCATATGTTAATTAAATTGATAGAAGTTATACCTCAATTATCTGTGTTCTTTTGGAACTTAGAATCTTTTTTAATCGAAATTTTTAACGTTACTACATTCTTTCCGGCGAGGTCACAACATTTCAAACATAAATTATGATAGAATCTCAAAAATTAAGGATAGAATCTCAAATATGATCCACAATTATAAATTAGATCTATGGTGATGGTTGTAATACCGTTGTAATAGACAATAAAACCGTTGCCATAGACCTATCGCAACGGTTCTGCAAGCATCCCATAGGTGAGCGTTGCGATCGGTCTATTGCAACGGTTTCTGCAACGATTGTCTAAACCGTCGCCATAGGTAGAGCTATGGGGACGGTTTTTGGAAACCATCACCATAGATAGACCTATTGTGATGGTTATTTTTTGAACGACTATTTTCATCTATTGCGACCGTTTATAACCGTCGCAATAGATGATATTGCAATAGTTACTAACCATTGCAACAGCAGCTATTATGACGCTGTTGTTGTTCTGATGCAACGCTTTTTGACTACCTATTACAAATATTTCATTACTTATTGGAACGCCTATTTTCATCAATTGCAACGGTTACTAACCGTTGCAATAGACTCTATTCCAATGACATTAAACCGTTGTCATAGCATCTATTGCGACTCTTTTGTTATTCTGTTGCAATGCTTTATAAATTATAACACAATCTATACACATCAAAAAACAAAATCATTCATTAATAATCTCATAATTCAAACTATGCAAAAAGCTAGTAATTTAAACCCAAAAGCAAAATGTAATCAAGTCCAAAACGATTAGTTAAGTTTTTACAGTGTAGCAAGTTCAAGTCACGATAAGTTTCAAAAAATTTTACACAAAACTATTGATATTAGAGCATTTATCCACAACCCAAAAATCTTCTCAAGTAAGGTCAATATCTTCATCATTTTCTTCATATCTTTCTTCATTTTGGACACCTATAAAAACAGAACAAATAATTTAAATTAGCACTTAAATGACAACATAAAAAGGACTATTCCACAACAAAATAAGTACGTAAACGACATATAAGTTAGATAGTGAAGAGGCAAATCAACCAATCATGGTTAGAAAAAAATACAAACATCCAAATGTGAGATGATAAAACTTAAAGAACAATTGAAATTGCCAAAAGAGAAAACTGCAGCTTCACATTTATATAGGTCTAACATATATGGGATACAGTTAGCACGCAGTTCCACAGTTCAAAAGAGAAACACATTCCAAGATAAAAAAAAACTTGGTTATTCTCTAGTCTAACAATTAGATGTCCTATAATGCTGAAGCAACAACACTTCAAAAATTACATAATACTATTTTTGAGTTTCATTTGTCATAGCCCATACGTACCAGCATATTTACATATTTAACATGTTTAACAGAATAAACCTTACACAAACCTTTCTTCGACCAAATCAAAATCAGATCTGTTTAGTGATTTTTAGAGAACTCAATACACGACAGGAAATTGAAGATGACTTGTAATTAATAGATGTAGGATCGTTGTGAACAGCAGACAACAAATATTCTACTGCACAAATGTAAAAAACAAACAGTAAAATGAAAAGCTGAAACTGTTGGCAAACTTGATAATGGCCTAATAGCTCATGTTGATGTTGTTCCATGCATTGATACTTTACAATGATCTACATTCTACGATATGAGATATTTGGTAGAGATTAAGGTTATAAGGTTGTTTACTTATATAAGGTTATAAGGTT
>NW_025867253.1:0-1617 GCF_002878395.1 Capsicum annuum
AATGATATTGATGCATATGAGTTTAATTGTTATAGGAATAAAAGGTCTAACTAAAAAATATCTAGGATTCAAAGTATTAATAACAATATATGATGATCGATGGTCAGACATTAAGAAGTCAATAATAGGATTAAGTGAAGTAGATATGATAAATAATGGAGGAATATTCTATATAAGTCCAGACTTCCTAATGAACTTAAAAGAATTTGGAAAAAACATTAAAATAGAAATTCAAACTAAAGGGTACGAAGAAATGAATAGTGGAAATAATTTATTAATGTGCATAGGGTTTATTGAAAAATTAACTTTAAGTAGTAATACAAAATTTAAACTTAAAGTAAATGATGTAGTTGAAATAATGGGAAATAAAGGTATAAGTTTAATAAAATCAATAAAAATAAACCCCGAAATATATGCAGGTTTAGAATGGAATTTAAATAAATTTACTAAATCAAAATTTTTTACACCAGACTCTCATCTATTATATACTACAAGTAAAGGAGAAACTTTGATCAGGTTTACGGATTATAATTACACAACTAAAACAAATTTAGACGATGATGAAACAGAGAGTAATATCGAAACAGAAATCGAGTTTATGAATATAGAAGTCCTACAAGAAGGATATGAAGTAGACATGGCCATAGAAATGGCTGAAAACTTAGCAGAAGAATATAAATATATAACTTTTAAATGTAAAGGATGTCAAAAGGACGACTTGAAAATAGAAGAATGTATAGAACATTTTAAAAACTGGTTAGAGAGAAGTGATAATTTAGGATATAGAAATAATAAATCAGTCCTTGAAAGAAAAGACGAAGACACAATCTTTATATTAAGTTCTACCATCAGTTATAAAGAACTAGCAGAATTAAAACCAACTAGCTCCTCAAGTGCTAGCCCATTCCAACAAACAAACCCTAATCCCCAACCAATAGATTATAGTACAGGCAATGTACCTAGAAGACCAGCAATTAGGATAAACCCAGATACAGAGCTTAGAGGAGATAATATAAAACCAGCAGGTAAAAGAATGCCAATAGAAGAACCAATTAAACTACAAGAAGGAGGAAGCAAAGGTAAAATTCTGAATATAGCAGCACATGATCCCCAAATGTGGGATACAGTGATAGACTTATGGAAAGGAATAGTAGCTGCAGATTACTTAAGACATTATACAGAAACAGATACGGAAACAATGTATAAATATTTAGAAACCTTCTTAGGGGAATCTGCAAAAGCTACATGGGAAAGTTTTAAGACAAACTGTCCATATGATTTCCAGGTTTTATTAAGTATAGACCAAATCACTATAATTTCACCAATAAAATGCATATGTTATTAAATGAAAAAGATCCAAATAGTGGATTATTAGCACTACAAAAGGAAGCATTAATCAAATTAGAATAATTAAGTATTTCGCATTGGGTATATATAAAGAAATTCCTACAAGACTATTTTTATTATTGCACCGTCAGCGGAAATACTTTTAATGAAGAATTAGGCAAAAAATTATTCAATAAATTACCTGGAGCCTTAGGAAGAGAAATAGAAGATAGATGGTATAAAAGAGATGGGGTAGTAGCCAACCCAAATTTAAAATGGACAATAGGACAT
>NW_025867254.1:0-1318 GCF_002878395.1 Capsicum annuum
AGTGAACGTATGTTAATGACATAAGATAAACCAACCGATAATTCAACTGAGTTTCTGTGAATACGTAGTATATTATTATGGGGTAGTAAAATTGGGTATGTGATGTATATAGTACGTATTTGAATATTGATAGCCATAAATTTATATATACGTATATCTCGTGTAGTGATGAAATAGATATACTATTTTGTTTCAATATATAATGTAGACAGACGTATATTGTTGAAGTTGTAATAATGCAAGACAAGTATTACGAGGTATAAGGGGGGGGGGGGGAAGGAAGTAGGGGAAGGATACAGAAAATTGAATCATGAAACTAGCATATACTTACCATTTGCTTTGAATTTCAAATTTTGAACGACCGCTAAAATTGGATATACGTATATATATACTGCATATCTCATGTAGTGACATATGCAGTAATCGAAAGCTCAATAACTGAATGTATATATCAAAATATTTTGAATAATACATTGATATCATACTTATGAAGAAATAGATATACTATTTTGTGTCAAAGTAGATACGCGTATATTGTTGAAGTTGTAATAACGTAAGACATCGATAATTTATCTGATTAACACATTATGTATATATATATATTATATAATTTATTTGTTATAAATATTATACAATTTATTAAAAAAATAATCTATTAAAAATTAAATTAAATTTATTAATTAATTTATTAATTATAGTTTATTAAAGTATAATTTATCAAAAACTTAGTAAAAACCGACCACATACCGACCACATATGGTCGGTTTTTCTGTTATTTAAAAAAAAATTAAAAATAGCTTTTAACCCGACCCGACCCACCCAATCCCCAAATAAAGAAAAGAAAAAACGGGAATCAGCTAAAGCCCTAACTCAAATTCTCTCCATTTCTCTCCAATTCTTTCACTCTCAAAGTTTGTCACGCCAGGATCTTCTCCATCACTTCAATTCGGATAAGTGCTCAAATTGTTCTTATTGGATAGTAAGGTTGATTAGGGTTATTAATCTTAGTTCGTATTTGTATAAATATGGTAAGTTATGATGTATGATTATGTTATTTTTCCTAGAATTGATTTTGAACCGATAAATCAAATAACTTGTGGTAGAATCCCAAACTTGAACCAATAAAGTTTACAGTTCTTAGTTCTTGATGACGTTTCATTGTGAATCATAGGTCATTAATGGAAGTATTAGGTTGTTAAGGATTGATAATCTAGACTTCCCTTTGTGATTGTGAAAAAGAGATTGGTTGATGCTTATAGAGAAATTAATATAATTTAAATGTATGGATGGGTAAGTAATATAGTGATGTGTGAAAGAA
>NW_025867255.1:0-2720 GCF_002878395.1 Capsicum annuum
GAAAAGAAATATAGAGTATTAAAAGATAACTCCACTATAAGGTGTAATTTCAACCAGGGTGAACATATTTTACATTCAGAAGATAAACAATATAATACAATAATAGACTTTTTGATAAATTCAAGCGAAAAAATTCAGGAAAATGATAATAGTATAATAAGAATTTTAGAAGAAATAGAAGTTACTCAGAATAAACATAAAAAGACACTAGATAAGATAGAACAAAATTTAGATTATTTAAAGTCACAATAAGTAGAAATAGACAGAAAAATTCAGTATTTAAATCACAAGTTTAATTTAGAAAAAATACCTACAAAATTAGAAATTGAAAAACTAATAAAAACCATAATAGAAAGACCTAAAGAATTGGAAGTAAAAACAACTCAACTAATATCTAAACTTGTAGAACAAGTAGAAAATATAACAATAGAGATCAATCACTTTCATGAGTGAAGAAGATATAAATTATAGTAAAGCACTAGAAAAATCAAGAAATTATCATAGCGAACCAGAAGGATTATCTAAGTATATACCTTCAAGTCAAACAGATAAAATTTTACTAAAACAAAATAATACGATAATAGAGTTATTATTAGACTTACACAAAAAGATAGACATCTTAATTAAAGGCAAAGAAACTCAAAAACCCCTCCAGGAAGAACCAGAATTACCCGAACTACATAAGAAAATAGACATTTTAATAAAAAATAAAGAAGTCCAACCAAAAAATAACTTTGAAATAGACGAACTTATTAACCAATTAAAACGAATTGAATTAACTCCTAAACAAGAACGAAAAAATATAATAAGAAAACCACAAAAATGGACTTTCTATCAAATAGACGGAGAACCATCGAAAATAATGAAAGACAAGGAGAAGAAAGACAAAGAATAAGTTTTTCGGAGAATAGAAGAGGAAATAATAATATATTATCTAGAATATGCAGAAGACAACCTAATATGGAGCAGAACCACGAACTTAACAAAATAATAGATGTAGACAAAGATTTACAAATTTTCCAACAACAATTATTAAATCCTAAAACACTATATAATGCCGGATATTTTTCTACAGACAATCAGTTATATAGACATTATAGAGAAGAACAAATATCGGCTATAGGAGAAGACTTTAAAATACTAGATTCAGTAAATGCTAATTTCTTAAGACATCTAAAAAATAATAGAATGATATTGATGCATATGGGTTTAATTGTTATAGGAATAAAAGGTCTAACCAGAAAAAATCTAGGATCCAAAGTATTAATAACAATATATGATGATCGATGGTCAGACATTAAGAAGTCAATAATAGGATTAACTGAAGTAGATATGACAAATAATAGAGGAATATTCTATATAAGTCTAGACTTCCTAATGAACTTAAAAGAATTTGGAAAAAACATTAAAATAGGAATCCAAACTAAAGGATACGAAGAAATGAATAGTGAAAATAATTTATTAATGTGCATAGGTTTTATTGAAAAATTAACTTTAAGTAGTAATACAAAATTTAAACTAAAAGTAAATGATGTAGTTGAAATAATGGGAAATAAAGGCATAAGTTTAATAAAACCAATAAAAATAGACCCCAAAATATATGCAGGTTTAGAATGGAATTTAAACAAATTTACCAAACCAAAAATTTTTACACCAGACTCTCATCTATTATATACTACAAGTAAAGGAGAAACTTCGGTCAGGTTTACGGATTATAATTACACAACTAAAAGAAATTTAGACGATAATGAAACAGAGAGTAATATCGAAACAGAAAGCAAGTTTATGAATATAGAAGTCCTACAAGAAGGATATGAAGTAGACTTGGCCATAGAAAAGGCTGAAAACTTAGCAGAAGAATATAAATATATAACTTTTAAATGTAAGGGATGTCAAAAGGACGACATAAAAATAGAAGAATGTATAGAACATTTTAAAAACTGCTTAGAGAGAAGTGATAATTTAGGATATAGAAATAAAAAATCAGTCCTTGAAAGAAAAGATGAGGACATAATCTCTATAGTAAGTTCTACCATCAGTTATAAAGAACTAGCAGAATTAGAACCAACTAGCTCCTCAAGTGCTAGCCGATTCTAACAAACAAACCCTAATCCCCAACTAATAGATTACAGTACAGGCAATGTACCTAGAAGACCAGCAATTAGGATAAACCCAAATACAGAGCTTAGAGGAGATAATATAAAACCAGCAGGTAAAAGAATGCCAATAGAAGAACCAATTAAACTACAAGAAGGAGGAAGCAAAGGTAAAATTCTGAATATAGCAGCACATGATCCCCAAATGTGGGATACAGTGATAGACTTATGGAAAGGAACAGTAGCTGCAAATTACTTAAGACATTATACAGAAACAGATACGGAAACAATGTATAAATATTTAGAAACCTTCTTAGGGGATTCTGCAAAAGCTACATGGGAAAGTTTTAAGACAAACTGCCCATATGATTTCCAGGTTTTATTAAGTATCGGACCAACCCCACTAGGTGGGAATACACTGAGTTTGTTGTTGTTGTTGTATTAAGTATGAGACCAAATCCCTATAATTTCACAAACAAAATGCATATGTTATTAACTGAAAAAGATCCAAATAGTGGATTATTAGCACTACAAAAGGAAGCATTAATCAAACTAGAACAATTAAGTATTTCGCATTGGGTATATATAAAGAAATTCCTACAAGACTATTTTTATTATTGCACC
>NW_025867256.1:0-1470 GCF_002878395.1 Capsicum annuum
TAGCATTACGAAATTGGGGGAACACATGAATTTGACTGGCAGATGTGGATGACTCCATTATTTGATGAAACTAATCAAGCGTAAATATTGAAGTTTTCAACTAGACTCATAAGTATATATAGAGAAAAAAAGAAAGTGTTTTCCCTTTTTGTGTAGGATTAGGACTTGCACTTTGATTCCTAGCTTTTACCAAATATATACGCGTGAAATAGCTTATCAAATATATACGGATAAAGATAAAGAAAAAGTTACCATATATGGTATCTTGATTACCACGCAAATCCATTTAAATACATTATATGATTATATTTCTAACCAATTAGATTAATTATACTAGTCAAGTATACGTGCTTTGAACGCGTGTCTCATGTTAATCAATAAAACTACACATAAATGAAAATTTTAATGAATTAAAAATTTTTTTTATCACCAAAGAAAAAGATGTAGAGGAAAATTTAGCCACAATTAATGGAGCATTTATTGTACATACTAGAGGACTCAGCACGGGCCCAACATTAAGATATTTATTTGTCTTTTCAATCTTGATATATTTAAATAAATTTTTTTAATAAAAAGATTGCATATATTTTCTAGGATTCATCCGGAATGTAGCATGCGTTCTACATATGTTATTTTCATACGTATTTAGATAATTTAAGTTGTTAACTATTTTAATTTATAATAGTTTTTTATGTAATTTTAAAATTAATATACATTACTTTTCTTGTCCAAATTATTGTGGCATTGATAATCAATTATTTATTAAACAATAATTGAAGTTTTTAATTATTGTGATTTATAATACTTTTTTTCTATTCCAATTTCAGTGACACTAATATAATTTCAAGAGTCGACCAAATATTTTATATCTTTTAAATTTTTTAAGTTGTTAATTATTGTGATTTCTACTATTTTTCATGTAATTTTTTTGAAATATATAATATATTAAATTATTTTTAGATATTTTAAATTGTTAACAATTGTAATTTATAATACTTTTTATGTAATTTTTGTATAATATATGCTACTATCCTTGTCCTGAATTTTGTGTCGATGACAGCCAATTATATTTTAAAAATAATTTAAATTTTTGATCATTGTACTTTATAATATTTTTTCTATCTCAACTTATGTGGCACAATGATTAAATGACCATAATAATTAAGTAGGGGTGATATTGTAAAATCACAACTGAAGCAGCTGAAGTAGAAATCAGTCAATTTTTTAAAATTTTTTTTTGTTAATTATTGTTATTTATAGTACTTTATATTTTATTTTCAAATAATATATATTGCTTTATATCTTTTTCTATCCTGTCCTAATTTAAGTGGCACTAATATAATTTTGATAGTCAATTAAATATTTTATGTTGACATATCATTTTGTTATTCTTATTTTTCTAATACATAAAGGACTTATAATAAGGAGTGATATAGTAAAACCATCGTTCGAAAGACAAAAATTTGATTT
>NW_025867257.1:0-1923 GCF_002878395.1 Capsicum annuum
AAGAATGTCATTAATAAATGGAGGTGAACAGTTGTGCCTTTAAATCTGCTTTATTAATTTATATAATTAAAAAGTCAGAAAATTTGAATGTCATGAAGATAATATATTTTTTAAAAATATATATTATATGTTGCAACAGATATATTATCTGATGCAACAGGTTATCTATTTGTTGCAACGGATGATATATCTGTTGTAACAGATGATTTGTCTAATGCAACAGATATATAATCTGTTGTCCAACTCGGTGTAAAAAAAATAGTTCTTGAAAAAAAACTAATTATTTTAATAATAAATCTGAAAAGAAATGACTTATCACAATATTGTTTAATTTAATTAAGTCAAAATTCTTACAGTAATCAAGAATGTCATTAATAAATGGAGTTAAACAGTTGTGCCTTTAAATCTGCTTTATTAATTTATATAATTAAAAAGTCAGAAAATTTGGATGTCATGAAGATAATATATTTTTACAAAAAATAATATATATTATATGTTGCAACAGATATATTATCTGATGCAACAGGTTATCTATTTGTTGCAACGGATGATATATGTGTTGTAACATATGATTTATCTGATGCAACAGATTTATCACCTGTTGTCCAACTCGGTGTAAAAAAAATGGTTCCTAGAAAGAACTAATTATTTTATTAATAAATCTGAAAAGAAATGACTTATCACAATATTGTTTAATTTAATTAAGTCATAACTTTTTACAGTAATCAAGAATGTCATTAATAAATGGAGGTGAACAGTTGTGATTTTTTTCCTAAATCATTCAAGTTCAATCCTCTATAAATAGGTCTGTCCTTACTCAATCGTTCGTTCTACTACACACTATTTATTCTTCGCTCTTGTTACACCTTCAACTACTTTCTCTTCAAGGACTTGATAGCTTTTTCTTGTCTCTAGTAAGTTTTTTTGTTGATTTTTGTGTAAATATACGTTGTATTACATTACATTCAAATTCTTTCTTTTCTTTACCTTTGTGTTTTGTCAACTCATGCGTTTTTTAGATATGGCTGATCCTGTGTGGGATGTCGCTATTTTACGAGACGCCATGAGGGAACTGCAGAAGGAGATTCATGTCCTGCATTGGGAGTTAGCCGCCGTCAGAGTAAGGATGCTGCGGGAAATCTGCAGGCTGCGGAGGGCGCTGCTGCTGCCCTTTGAAGATTGGCCGGCTGGCCATACAAATAATAATGATGTTAATAATGATGATAATAATAATTAATCTTTTTTTTCTCTTATCTATGTATTTTTTTTGTTTGTTTTATAAAAAATTATGTTTGATGCACTTGACTTTTTATTTCTTATTTAATTTTCGTGGTGTCTATTTCTATTTCTTAGCGAATAACATGTCTACAATTAAGAAATAATTTGATTCCAGTATCAATAGCAAGAACATATGAGTTATCTATTAGATTTTGTGTGTGACAGGAGCTATATTTTGTTGTTCGAAACATATTAGTAATCTGATGAAACAGATTATTTATTTGTTGAAATAGATTACTAATTTGGTGCAACAGAATACCCATCTATTCGATTCATAATCATATTACGGACACCTAGAACCCTTAAACATGAATCCAACATGAGTCTACTGTTACAACAGAACATTTATCTGGTGCCGCAGATAATGGATCTGTTTAAACAGATTGCTCTTGTATTGCATTCATGTTCGCGTGCAAACTATTGTTGTAAAAACAACACTAGCAGTTACCCAAATCAACTAAAAAGCATAATCTGACTTACTAAAGTCTCCTCTCAAGTAAATTCCAAAGTTGAAAGTGATTTACGAAACAAAATTTGACATAAGAATTTGGTCAAAGAGCAGCAGTTGGGGTAACAACAACAACAACAATGGTCAACGAGAAGAATATGAAGTTGATAATGAAGTATAAGATGATGATAATGAAT
>NW_025867258.1:0-1588 GCF_002878395.1 Capsicum annuum
TTTTTTTTCAGTTCTCTTTTTTCCCCTCATTTTTCTCAAACTTTATTTTTATTTTTCCTTTCATTTTTTATTTTTCTAAAATTTTTAAATTATTCGCTTTTTTCTTGATCTTTATTTTTTCTTTCTTTTTTTTTCTCAATCTTTTTTTATTTCTGTATTTTGTTTGATCATTTTTTTCTTTTTTCTCAACTTCTATTATATTTTGCTAATAAATAAAAAATTAGATAATCCGCAAAAGGTATCTTCTTTTTTTTGAAATCGGGGAAAAGGTGAGAAGATTGGGCCGATTTAGGTGGTTTCGGACTGGGCCGACAGTTGTTAATGTTGGGGATATTGCTAAATGGGCTAAGGGGATTGATGAAGGGAGATTGGGCCTGGTCAATGTTTTTGGACCATTGTTGTTTGACATGGGCTGTTGGATATTAAAAGGGGGATGGGGCTGGTTGTGGATTAAATGGTTAGGTTGGTCTAGGGTTTGAAATTGAGGACTTGGCCATTCCTTTAAATTTTGGTCAAATTGAAGATCAATTGATCAATTACATTGCAATTTTGGCCATTTGATTTCAATTATGACCAAATCGAATAGATTGGCCAAATTAAAAATTCAGATTAGATACGAATTGATACTTTGTCTAATCCCGAGTTTCTTGATTTCATAAAATCGAACAAATGTCTCTCCGAACAAATTATTTTTGAGGATCAATTATAATTAAATCGAGATTTAAATCATTATGAATTCTTTCAAGATAAGCTTTGATTCAATCTGATATTTTGTAAAACCAAGTATCAAAATTGTATGATCTAGTGTATTTGAATATGAGAATATACAATTGCTATTTTAAAATGACCAAATTATGTACAAGAAATATTTTGAAAATCTTTCATTCGGATAGGTTGAATGTTGTAATTTTATTTGACAAATGAAGAAACTCCGAATTAAACTTAGTTATGGGGGAAAAAAAATTAGGTGTCAACATGCCCCACGGGCAAGAGTTGACATTACCACATTATGCCTTTATTTATGAGATATTCTACAACTACATAAATGTGAGAGCATTCGATGGTGGGCAGAGAGATACCATAGGAGAGATTGATTTGCACATCCAAAAGGGGCCTGCTGAGTTCAAGACTAAGTTTCATGTTATGGATATCCATCCTAGCTACAACCTGCTCTTGGGAAGACCATGGATACACGGTGCAAAGGCAGTTTCATCACCCCTTCATCAATTATTGAAGTTCATTTGGGAAGATCATGAAGTAGTCATCCAAGGAGAAGGAAGTCGAGCGGACCGTCCCAATGGTCAAAGTGATTATATAAAATTGAACTCATTAAAGTAAAGTACACGCGCGAAGCGTGTACACTAAGACTAGTGTGTGTGTGTGTGTGTGTATATATATATATATCATTATTATTTTTTGATAGTTTTGTACATTAGGTTTTGATAATGCATTTTAAATTTTTCATACTATATAAAGTTAGCGTAGGTAAGGAGAGCGCAAAGTGTATACAAATTTTATCTCTATCTTATGGAGATAAAGAAATTGTTTCTAAAAGATCTCGATTTATGTAAAATTGAGTTGGTATAGT
>NW_025867259.1:0-1553 GCF_002878395.1 Capsicum annuum
TTGATTAAAGTTACGGAGAAAAGTAAAGATTTATTTGAGAAGAAAAGACTACATAATATGTGAATTATTTGATTAACTTAATTCTTTTATCTAAATATTAAAGGCCTAAGCTTTGCTTAAAAGCGATGAAATTATGTAAATAAAGAATATCCCCGCCCGGCACCCAAAAAATAAAGTTTCCACTATCTTTTATCTTTATGTATAATTATACAAACGAGAAATAAACTACAAACATAAAGCTCGAGAATTATGTATAAGTGTTTGATAAGGTAATGAAGAAATAATCATTAAAGTAAGTGAAATTATGTGCACACACATGTACATATAGATGTACATATAAAAATAGTGTCTTGTCATAAAATGGGCTCGGATTAAGTTTTAGACTCGTCATGGCTGCGAAGTGGTTGCTCGACTAATTGGTCGTCCTAAATCGCCTTGCCAAGATACGAATCATAAAACCTTTTGTGGTTTCGTGGTGTTATAAAAGTTTCGTCATTGCCCAAAATATTTAATTTTTGTATTACGTATTTATATACGTAATATCCGTCTTTTATTTGTGGAGGCCTCAAAAATCGACGGTAATTTTTTCATTGACCAAGAATATTTATTTTGACATAAAATAGATAAATTTGAGAAAATAAAGTCCGTCTTTTGTAATGGGGTGGCCTCAAAAATCCGACGGAAAGATATTTT
Source organism: Capsicum annuum (assembly GCF_002878395.1). Classification (NCBI taxonomy): domain Eukaryota; kingdom Viridiplantae; phylum Streptophyta; class Magnoliopsida; order Solanales; family Solanaceae; genus Capsicum; species Capsicum annuum. The sequence continues at coordinate 694 of NW_025867259.1, forward strand.
CATCAGCCATGTGTTGGATTTTGATATAAAATAATGAATTTGACAAAATAAAATCCATTTTTGGTCACGGGATGGCCTTAAATATCCAACAAAAAGATAATTTCATCGGCCGTGTATTGGATTTTGATATAAAATAATGAATTTGATGAAATAAAATTCGTCTTTTGTCACAGGATGGCCTCAAATATCCGATGGAAAGGTAGTTTCATCAGCCGTGTGTTGGCTTTTGATATAAAATAATGAATTTGACAAAATAAAATCCATCTTTTGTCACGGAATGGCCTCAAATATCCGACGAAAAGATAATTTTATCGGCCGAAGTATTTATTTTGAGTATATGTATGTGTTTTTGAGAAAAAGAAAAAGATGAACAAATTTTGTGTTTGAGGGAGAGGAGATAGAGGTGAAAAATATGTGTGGATTTTTTGAGAGAGAGGAAGAATAAAAATGTGTGTGTGAAAATGTCTTCCCATCACTCCTATTTATAATGAAATTGGGCACCTCTTATTGTCCAATGGATAAAGAAATGTCCCCTCTTTATATAATAGCACATCCTTTGGTCCTTAGGGTATTGACCAAAGGATTTTCATCTTTTTGAATAATGGATAAAATTATTGTCCAAAGGATAGTGTCATTGAGTTGTCATTGTCAGATGTGACAAGACATTATGTGTAGTTATTGTCGGATGTGACAAGACATTATTGTATAGTCATTGTCGGATGTGACAAAACATTATTATGTGGTCGTTGTCGAATGCGACAAGACATTGAATTATTATACTTTGTAAAAATAATTAATCCGACTTAGCATTTGCGGATCGTAAAAATGTACAAAATGTAGGTATTGATTTGTAATTATGA
>NW_025867260.1:0-1340 GCF_002878395.1 Capsicum annuum
AACTAACGGTAATCAATACTCATTTTAAGAGAACTATTTTTCTTACTGTAACACCCCGTATTTCCCTAGCATAATTTAAGTCCCAATATGTGAGTATTTTTATATGAAATATTTGGAACACTTATTATTTTTTTTGTTTAATGACTGCCATTGCATAGGAAATTGAATTATCTTTCTAACGATAAAAAATTTCCCTAAATTCAATAATCGGGTAAGGATTTATGGAGATTTTAAGTTTTAGTTGTTAAACACCATTATTTTACCCATCAGTGCATCACGGAGAGTCTCAAAATAGCAATTGTCTATTTCCAGTGAGGTATCGCGATTTTGGAACATCACGTCATCAGCCAATTTGGCATTTGTCATTTTCCAATATTGCAGCGTGATACCACCATATCATGGAGAACTTTTAGGTCCCAATCAGTGAAGGATTGTGATTCCCCCCATGTCATGCCATAGACCAGTTTCTCAGTTTTCAATTACCATTGACATGGCGCGATAGCGTCGCATCGCGCCAAGGGCCCAAATCGAATTTTTTTTTCGAAAATCTAATATTTTGTCTAAGGTTAAAACAGTCATGTCCCATTATTTTAATCCACCTAGATAGAATACTTAAGCCCTAAAAATATTTTAAAATTTCATTCTTTATTAATTTCCCTCGAAATTCAAGAACTTTCTCTCTAAATTACAAACCCTAGCTCTCAAGAAACCAAGAGTAATCTCAAGAATTCACCCAAGAACTTCAAGAAATTCATCCGTTAAGATATGTTAGATGTTCATCCTTGGATTCCTTTCATCCACAGAGCCCAAGTAACTTTTTTAATTATAAAGTTATGATCATTTTAAGTTACTTTATTTTAAATCATGATTTCATCAAATAATCTCCATGAACTTTGATTTAATACCATGTTTTAATGAAGTTATTATTGTTATTCGATTCCTCATGTTTTAGTGTTATCATTTATTGAATTAAATCATGACTTAGTGTTTTCCATGATAATTTTATGTCAATTATGTTAGACCTTTAGTAATCCTATGGTTGTTTTAAACCATAAACTATAAGTGTTTGATAAAATGCCTACAAGAGCAACTGATTTAATAAGAGCCTTCGTGCTATGTCCTTCAATATTTTAGTGTCATGCTACTACTATTGTTTTGAGTCCTGGGGGTATTGAATACCCGAAACCATAGCTATTTACTTAATGTTGTCCTAGTATCTTCGAAATAACTTCAACTTATATCATGAGCATTATCAGAACAGTCAGTTACACTCAGAATAGTCTAGCTTTTCAGTGTCATTTAGTTGGGAGTAGTATTTAGCACCGAGCGAGGGTAGGGGT
>NW_025867261.1:0-3304 GCF_002878395.1 Capsicum annuum
AACCTTCAACTGTCTAGAGGCATAAGCAACCACCTTACCATGCTGCATCAACACACATTCCAAAACAACTCGGGATGTATCAAAATAGATGACAAAATCCTTGGTACCCTCAGGTAGAGTCAAGATCGGGGCTAAAGTCAACTTATTTTTTAGATTCTTAAAGCTACCCTCACAAGCATCAGACCACCAGAACTTCACCTTCTTTTGAGTCAACTTGGTCAATGGAGCAGCAATAGAAGAAAATCTCACCATGAACCATCTATAATAACCAACTAAACCTAAGAAGCTCTGAATATCAGATAGAGTCATGGGTCTAGGCTACCTCTTAAACACAATAACCTTCTGAGGATCCAAAATGATCTCCTCATTAGACATAACATGACCCAGCTAAGTTATGAAATTCAACCATAACTCACATTTAAAGAACTTAGCATACAATTGCTGATCTTTCAAGATCTGCAACACGAGGTGGGGGTAATCAGTATAATACTACTTACTCTTAGAGTACAACAAACTATCATCAATGAAGACAATCACAAATAGATCTACCTATTCATCAAATCTATGAATAACATCGGGCATTAGTCAAGCCGAACGACATCACCAAGAGCTCAAAATGCCCATATTGGGTATGAAAAGTTGTCTTAGGGATATACACCTCCCAAATCTATAGTTGATGATAGATCAAAGATCGATCTTAGAAATGAATTTGGCACCTTAAATCATATCAAAGAGATCATCAATTCTCAGAAGGGGATAATTATTCCTTATCATCACCTTGTCCAATTTCCGGTAATCAATACAAATTCAAAGGAAACCATTTTTCTTACACATGAATGACACCAGTGCACCCCATAGGGACATACTAGGACGGATGAAATCCTTGTCTAAGAGGTCTTTCAACTGCTCCTTGAGTTTCTTCAACTCAGCTGAAGCCATTCTATACGAGAGAATAAAAATAATACGAGTGTTCAAAATAAGATCAATCCCAAAATCAATCTCTCTAATGAGAGGGACATCAAGAAGGTCATTAGGGAAGACCTCAGGAAATTTATTTACTATGGGAATAAAATGTAAGGAAGGCCCTTCTAAGTTAAAATCTTTAACTTGGACTAGAAGATAGATACAACCCTTGGAAATTAACTTTCGGTCTCTAAGATACGATATAAACCTCCCCTAAGGCACTAGTGAACTTCCCTCTTATTCATCAATCAGCTCAATAGGGAATTTAAACATGACCTTATGGGTTCGATAGTCTAAAAAAGCATAGCACAAGTGCAAATAGTCCATTTCTAGAATAACATCAAAGTCAACCATGTCTAACTCTATCAAGTATACCAGAGTTTCTCTACTACCAATATATACCACACATAAAATATTGGCTCCCTCCTTCTTGTACTGACCACGATGATGCTAACCATAGAATTTGTACAGAGGGTAGAATGGTGTTGATTGGGCTTCACTGGCCTGAGATTGGGCACCCTGTGACCTAGAAGCATCACCACCCTGCAATCATCAGTTACCAAATAGCTTTAGGTAGGGACCACTAGCCGCCGAATAGGAGTTAGGACTCTTCCAACTCTTCTTCTTAGACCACTTACCACTTTATTGTTGTCCTCCACCTTATTTAGAATACAGGAATTTCTTACTCTACCTCTCACCAATCTCATCCTACTTTTTTTCTCTTCTTCAACCTACTGCATATATACAACCAATTTGGAGATGTCCATGTCCTTGTTTAACAAGATAACCCTACTCTCAAGAATTAACTCATGGGATAATCCCGAAGGAAACTTTCTCATTTGGGCCCTCATATTAGATACTAATTTAGGAGCATACCTGGATAACTAATGAAATTTCAAAGCCTACTCCTTGACTGTCATTCTTCTTTATTTCAAGTTAAGCAATTTCTCTATTTTTGCTTCCATCAACTCTTGAGGAAAGAAGCAATCCAGAAATACACTAGAGAAATTAGAATATTTCCCTCTCGACTGTTCCTACGCTTTGTAGCACTGGTACGCCACATTCATTGATTGATGGAAGCAAACTCTAAACCTTCAACCTCCAAAACATACATAACTCGGAAGATATTATCCATCTCATCAATGAAACCTTAAAGATCCTCCTCTACTTTTGTACTTGTAAACATCGAAGAATGCAACCTCATAAATTGGCCAATTCTAGTTGCCTCAGATGAACCCATAGCAGCAGCAGTAAAACACGATTGTTATGACTGAGATGTCACCAACTGAGTCAGTAGGCTAACAAGTGATGGAACTTAGCATTAGTAACCTCTATGAGAGGCGACTGAGTATGAATATCGCCCTTAGGAGTAGGATCAGTGGGGACAGGTGGGACCCCATAAGGACAATTAGATGCAGCGACCCTTGGCCGAGTCTGGACCCCAGAAGTTGGACAAGCTCCATCCACATTATCCTTAGATGAGACAGAAGAATTCACATGGATATCAGATCTTCTTAGAGGCATGATCTAAAAGATGAGAAAATAAAAATTAAAAAGATTCAAGACCTTAAACTCTATAGCTCAAAATTAAGATAACAAAAAAGGAAACATTCTTAAATGTCTCATATCCTTTCATTTATAAGTGTGGTACACTACACAACCATAAAACAGACTCAACTGAACATGGCTTTGTGGACACCTAAATTTTTCATGACCCAAATCAGGGCCTGGCCATGATGGGTATCTTAAGTCCCTTGTGGAGTGAGATCACCCCTTCACCTAACCTAGTCAACACAACAACCTCAAGTGTCAGATTAATTTTGAACACATAACAAGATAGTGTAAACTAAAACTAATATTAATTCATGAAATGTCAAAACCAATCTCGGTAACCAAACAACCATCTGTCACTGAGCCAATCCACTAAAACAAAACACCCAAGTCCACAGTAATTAAATAAAGCCTCTATAAATCTAAGGATCATAAAATATTGGGACATGCCCACAACAGCAGCCAAAACAAAGTCTAAACAATGTCTGAGACATAGAATATAAAGACCATGAAATGAAGCCTTCTGAAATATGGAAGCTCACCACTTCAATGTCAACTCACGAACCACTCGAACAACTAATAACTGCACAAAAAAGTAGAAAAAGTTCTGGTGCTTGCATTGTATGGGGATACAACATCTGGATAAGGTTAGCGGTTGGAGCGCTAGCATGTAACTCAGAGATAAAGGAAATTTCATCATTCAAAGCCAAGTCAAATCATCATATGCAATCAGATATATACATATATACATATACATATACATATACATATACATATACATATACATATA
>NW_025867262.1:0-2584 GCF_002878395.1 Capsicum annuum
TGAAATATAAAATACACCTCTTGTAAAGATCATTTTGATCTTGTGTTGAGGGTATTTGTTCAACTTCGTTGTGTTCTTGTTCATACTTGAACTCAAGTTGAAGTTGTTATTCTATTATACAGATTTTACGTACCTGTATTGTGGAAGATAACATCGGCTCTATCTTCATTTTATACACAGCAACCAGCACACACTCATGCACAAAGGAGAATCCATAGAAAATGAATAAGGGGCCGAGCTTTTCCTTCTTCTTGAAAACACACTGAGATCGTGAGAGAGAAAAGAGAAATTGAAGAGATTGGGCGATTGAGAGATGGTGAGAGGACAGAAAAGACGTGAGGGAGAGAGATAAAGAAAATGAGAGAGAGAGGGAATAAGATGGAAAAGGTTGGCTGGCCTTTGGGTTTTTCGATGAAATTTCTTGCCAGAATTGGTATTCCCTTATCGGAATTAGACCACGCGCACCCTCAAAATCTCCGAATTATCTTTCGTTTCTAGTTCTCCGATAAAATTTCATCGGGAAAATATTGTTTCGTTGATTGCCGAGATCCATCGGAGCTTCTGCGAGTTCGAACTTCACCGAAAATAGCAAACCTGGTGAGACTCATTTTAAGCTTGGTTCAAAAATTAGGATTTAGGTTTCTATTCGTCTTAACCCATTCATCGAGTCCAGTTTCAGATTTTCATTCTCGATACCGAGTTTGGAGTTTGGTTCGGAGTCGAGGTTTTCTATTTTGGGTTCCAAGTCCGGGTTTTCTTAAACATTATTATTATCAACGAAATCTGTTCTTCGAAGGTCCATCTCTCAACTCTACTCTTTTATCTCAAAACTGGTTAATGTCATAATTTTGTGGTGTGGTTTTGAATACTTTGAGCAAATGTTAATTATTGGTGTGAATGACTTGTATGCCTAGTTCGGATCCTCATTGGGTGTATGTGGTTGATGTTGTATTAGATAGTCGAAGAATCAGTGAATTAGTTTTGACAATAAAATTGGGGAAGACGGGAATTAAAAGTTGATAAAAATGAATATTGTTGTGTTTTGATTCATCAATTGTTGTTAAATTTGAAATGGTTATTAATTTCATTGAACTCGATAGTATCATGTGTTATGCCGAGAATTCATAGGCAAATCTTAGGTTTAGATAGGCAAATTTAGAAATGGTGAATTGTGGAATGTTTGGAATATGTGTTGAATGGTTTTGTTTATCGCATTTGGATTTAATTATATCAGTTGGCCGAGGAATGCCCTGAGGTATTTGTGTTTATTCTTCGGGGAATGCCTCGAAGTATTTTGTACTCGAAGGATGTTCGTGATCAAGGCCCGAGGCATCGGGTAAGGTATTGGAGTATAGTTTAGAATTAGTTTAGAACAGGAGTTACATTTTCGTATTTTTATATTTTGGGACTGTATAACTCGTACTGGACACTATATTTTTAGATTGTTTTGTTTTTGTTTGTTTGATTATTTTGTATGTTTTTGTGTGGTTTATACGTTTTTAGTGTCAAATCAGTCGATATGCTCCATCAAGCGACTGTGGTCAACCCACGGGATCAAGGGGTGCCTAACACCTTCCCCTCGGTCAACAGAATTTTTTAGCCAGAATCTTTGTTCGCAAACCAGTTTTAAAGAGTCAAAACCGTTTTGAAAAAGGATATCCACGGGTGACTTGGCACACCCGATTTATGCCAAGTGGCGACTCTGAGTTTAGAATAAATGAATCCTTTTCTAAATAAATTTCATCTTTTGTCACTTAATAATAAAAACCCTTTCAAAATAATTAAAATCCTGAATATTTTGGGAGTTAAAAAAGGGTGTGACAACTTTGGCGACTCTACTGGGGATTTTTCAGAATTCGAGCTAATTTTGGAGTTGTATTGGCTTTGTTTGATGTTATGGGTGTATAGACATTGTTTGTGTTTTGTTCATATTCATTTTATCAGTGTTGAGTGCCTACGTGCTCTTTGTTTACAGTTTTACTTTATGTGTTACTGCTTTATATCTGACATCATGTGCATAACCCGATTCATTCTTTCTACAACAAGTCCGTAGTACACGTATTGTACACGACCTCTAGTTGAATCACCCTTATTTTAGGAGGGGGAGCCGTCGGTGTTATGGAGTAGGTGGAAAGCAAAGCAGCCACTATCGACCATACGTTCCCCCAAATAGCCTTGTTAGTGAACCCCAATGTAGGTCAGCCTTTAGGTCATGCTTGTGTGCATCATATTGAAGACCTAGCAGGGCCCACTTGGTCCTTTGTAGGAAACTCACCTCTAAAGCATCCCTATGTGCTAAATATTGCATCTTTGAGGGTAACGAAGTCATTTGACAGACTGATTTGGGCAAAAGCATGAGTTAGAAGCAACGCGTGTAGGAAGGAAATTGTTGAAAAAAGGAAGAAAAAAAAAGATTTGGTAGTTTTTAGAGTTCTTTATGGCTTTTGTTTTTCACAATTCAAAAATTCAAAAAAAAATATTTTTTTTTACTTTTTGCACTCATTTCCCAAAAAATCAAAAACGTTAAAAAGATTTTTCTTTTATTTCTTTAGTAAGTATTCACAATTCGAAAACTCCAAAAATA
>NW_025867263.1:0-5904 GCF_002878395.1 Capsicum annuum
TAGATACAAAAAAGAAATTACAATCATTTTTAGGATTAGTAAATCAAGAAAGAGAATATATACCAAAATTATCAGAAACCTAAAGCCTTTACAGAAAAAATTAAAAAAGGACGTAGAATATAATTACAACGAAGAAAATAAAAACAAGTCCAGAAAATAAAAATAGTTTGTAAAGAATTACCAAAATTACAATTTTCAGTCGAAAATAAAAATTTATATATATTGTAGAAACAGATGCTAGTGAATATAGTTATGGAAGAGTACTTAAATATAGATATGAAGAAGAAAAATTAGAACATCATTGTAGATACTAATCAGGTACATTTAATGACACAGAAATAAAATTGGAAATAGATAGAAAAGAATTATGTTCATTATATAAATGTTTATTATCATTTGAACCATATATTGTATATAACAAATTTATCATACGGACAGATAATACACAGGTACGTTGGTGGTTAACAAAGAAAATACAAAATTCAATTACAACAAAAGAGATTTGGAGACTAGTATTAAATATATTAAATTTTACATTTACAATTGAAGTAATTAGTACTAACAAAAATGTTATTCCAGATTACATATCAAGAAAAAGCTGCACAAACTGATATTACAGAAGATGATGCTTTAGAAAAAATACTCAAAACTCTAACTACGTTTTCAATGAAAGTGGACAGTATAGGTAATGAAAAAGAAAAGCTAAAGACTACTGAAGTTAAACTGAAGTCTAAAGCTATGAATCAGCTAACTCAGCAGTATGTAGAGCTATGTCGATCGAAAGACATTAAAATTCCAGAGCTAAAAAGAGACGTTGGGACACACCGTAAAACCCACAACGTTTATCAATCTACAATTGCAGGTACAAACAAAGGAGTTAGTGGACAAAGATATCAGAATATGAACATGAATAAGATATTTGAAAAACCATTTATACCAAAAATACAAAAAGACCCCTTGTACATACCCCCATAAATTACTACATATCGAGATAGTTTGAACCAAGATAAAAAAGCTTAGAACCATATAGCCCGAGGTTATATAGAAAATATCTACAAAGTATAAACTTTTCTAAACCTTAATCCCAAAGCTACAAATATTCAAGAACCAAACACAAACTATATAACCCAAAAATTGCAGGGTTACAACAAGCTAATCGCACTACCCAAAACCAATCCAAGCTTAATAAAAACATGTTTTGACTATGGATTATTAAATACCGTATATACCCAAGATGGAGAAGAACTAACAGCTATAGAAAAATTAAATAAAGTATTCACCACCTATAAAAGAGTAACCAAAGGAAATCTATTTTATATAAAGTTTTATACAACTCCAGTAGAGATATTATACGATGAGATCAAACCAGCTATACACGTTGTAAAAATAGGATTAACCAGAGATATAATTATACCAGAAGATATTGTGCAGCAGCCAGAGATACCCAAAATCGAGATACCTGATTTTTATGCAAATAAACGACTTATTAGATTAGCTACAATTATTCAAGAATTAGCAAATAATTACATCAATGGAAACCCAATATGGAGCTATTATTGTAGAGACCATCAAATGATTTATTCAAATTCAAGAGAGCTACGACAAACAGTTATGGAAGATGTTAGGCAATGGATAATGATGTTACTTAACCAAGAAAAATAATCTACTGCCAGAGCAATTAAAAAAGGATTTTTTCAGCCAGATTATTAACAAGATATTACAAGATAATTGGACAAAAATATCCAGACCATCAATGTTAGAAATGTAATGGAGGAGATAATATTATCCCAGAAGTCTAGCTAGGATAAAAGAAAAAATCAACAAGAAGATAAGGATGTCAGCTAGAAGATAAAAATCAACGGAACAATAATAGAAAGACAAGGAGACAAAAATATTAAAGGAAGAAAGTGACATATGGAGAAAAAGCTAGCTTTGTGAAAAATAAGATATGTGAATCATGTAAACATTTAATAGATTTACAATTTCTAGGGTAGACTTTTTGACTATTCTTTCATTCATTTATTTGCTTTTACCACTTGCCATTATTGTCTTTTTAAGGACAAATGTATATAGGAAACGTGTAAAGTAAGAACAGTGTAGATAAGTTTTACGTGTTTTCTTAGGCTATAAATATGTATGCCTCCGGCAAGTTAAGGGCAAGTCTTCATGTGTTGAAGCAAAAAGCCCTCCTTTGTAAACAAAACTTTTGAATATTTAATAAAAAACAGATATATTTCAAAGCAAAATCTATGGATGAACAAAACTCAGAATTATCAAATCAAACAGAACAGGTATATTTATTTATGGTTATGAATAGCTAAATTCATAAATTTCTAACAATCATGATATGATAAAATAAGTTCATGTTAGTTACTTTATAGTAGAATTATTCGAAAAGTAGCATGCTAAGAAGTTTATTAGCAAAGTGGAATAGGAGAAAAATTCCTAAGAACTATGTCATCCTAAAGGTGAAACCGGTGAGACAAAAAGCCGTGATAGGGGAGTAGCCAGAGAAGAGGCGCTATTTAAGGGAAAAATATCCAGATTATCATGCTAATAGTGATTGAAGAACATGTTATTTAAGAATAATCTAGTATATAGTAATCTAAAATGATCATATTTTGTTATATGTATGATTGAAGGAAATATTTTGAAAAAGAATCATATGAAAAATGAATACTTATTTATCTGATGTAATGGTAGATAAAATTAAAATACTCGTTTTGTATGAACTTAAGGATATAGAAAATGTAGATATAAGAAAAATAATATTGAAAAAAATAGTTGATAATATTTTATGACTAGAATAAATTACATACCTCACCTACCTAGCTACTCTTATAAATACTTACATACCAAACCTACACATCATCCATGATAAATTACGAATATTGGAAAATTGATATGAAAAATATACAATTAATAGAAAAACTAATGAAAACAAATTTAGAAGAATATATGAGAACCAAAGATATAAAATATATAGAATACTTTAATGAAAATATAGGAATTAATAAGATTAAAACAAACAACTAAAGAATATTATGAAAAAACATTTAATTAACCCACCTAAATGACAGATAATTTTGAAGTACTAGTTTTATACATACTTAGAGATATAGAAATTACAGACGTAAAGATAATAATACGAGAAAAAATATTAGGCATTGAAGATGAAGAGTTAGATACAAATCAGATAGAAGACGAGTTAGGAGAAATATACTTAAGTGATGACAATCACTATTACTATCTAGATAATTATTCAGATGAATATTATACAGATTAAGAAATGCTAGAATATATTCAAAGAGTTAGAGAAAAACCAAGTTGGCTATACGAAGAAATTAATTGTAGAAACTAGCTTAGAAAAGGAAGAGAACAATTAAAAGAAAGATTAATTTGGATAAATAAAACCATAAAACAACTAGAATTAAAAGACAGTTTAGAATGTGATTTAGACATGGAATTATTCATTGACGAAAAAGATAGGATAATTAACAAAAAAGATAACCTAGAATTTAATATCAGATATAGTACAATTAGAATAAATTATTAAAAAAAAATTTGTAGTATCACAACCACTTTAGGATAAAATGATAGACTATGAGTATTTAAAATATTGGAGACAAGGTATGGAAGAAATAAGATTAACAGAAATACTTATGAAAGAGAATTTAATAGAATATTTAGAATACCTCCAAAATAATATACAAGAATTACAAAGACTAAGGGAAAAAACTAAAGAATATTACAGTAAAACATTTAATCAAATACCATCTAATTAGCCCCCAAGATATGAACATTAATAAAATTAAAAGTAATACACTAAAAATAAAAATCTTTAGAGAGGTTAAGAATTACCATTTGTAGGAGGGTGCGGATAACTTGGGTAAACAAATGAATAAATAAATTTATTGTAGCTTTAACGGATCTATTTTTATTTATTTGTTTTCCCAAGTTATCCGCATCCCTCTACAAATGGTATCAAAGCCTATGCTGTTTAAAGTTATCGAAAGTAGTATATATTTGGATCGAAAGTAGTATATATTTGGATTTATTTGATTAATTTATTAATTATGATAAAATTAGATTTATATATCCACCAAAATATTATAAATATTATTTATATGAATAACGTACAGAAATTACAAAAATATAAAGAATTAAAACAAATAATATCTGAAAAACGTAAAGAATTAAAAATAAGGATAGAAGACTACAGTATAACATAATTGCCGGAGTTAGTAAAAATAAGATAAACGCACAAAAATAAGAAATATCAAATTTAGAATCAACAATAGATAGTCTAAAATATATATACCAAAATAACCTATATACATTTAAATAAAATGAACAAAGAAGAATTTATAATATACGAAAAGACATATGAAAATCACGAAGGATTAAAAATAAAAATAGTATTCTCTAATTTAGGAAGAATATATAAAAAAAAATAGGTGAACGTTTATATTTAATGTTAGAAAAAGAAGAATTAAAATTAGAAGATAAGTTGGCAGCCATGGTAAGAATAGAAACATAAAACGAAAAGATAGACAGAAAAAAAGAAATAGAAAAAATAAAATAACAAACCACTAAAGAAATACGAAAAATATAAGAATCTAAAAATAGTAGGATTAATGAATTAGAAAAAGAACTACAAATGCTAAAAAATTTGTATGAAAAAGACAAAAAGAAAAAGAAGAAAAACAGAAAGAACAAAAATTATTAATTGAGATAAATCAATTTAAAGAAAAATTAGAAATAAAAAATAAAGAACCAAAAATCATTAAATTAGAAATAAATGCAATAGATTCTGAAGAAATAGATAATTATGATTCAAAAGATAGTGAAACATATACAAAAATTCTACAAAACATAGGAAAACTAGAAATTAATGAAAAACAAGAAGTAATTAATAAAGAAAATCTAGAACTAATAAATACAGAAGTAAATAATCTAGATAAAAATATAATACCTAGTACATCAAAAATAAGAAAACCAACCTACAATTACAAAAATAAATTTAAAAGATATAATTCAAAGGATGAATATAATAAATGGACACCAAAAAAAAAAAATAATTGCAACTTTTTAGATTTAGACTGTGTAATAGACACAAATAATACAATACAACTATGGATAGGATATATGTCAAAACAATTATTAGATAATAAAATAGATATTATAAATACACCGGAATATATAGAAAAGACACTAATAGGAACAGTAAAATTATGATTTTTAAACCTAGTCGAAGCAAGTAAAAAAGTACTAAGATCTGATAATAAAATAGAAGGAAAATCAACACCTACTAAAATACTACCAATGAAATATTGAAAAAATATGATATAACTATAAGAGATGAATTTAGCTATGTAACAACAGATGAAGAACAGCAAAACAAAGAAAAAGATATAAATATAAATTTAATATTAAAACTAGCAATATGTAATATGTGTTATATAGATGAGTATACGTGCACATTTAAAGAATATTATTATAAAGGAACATATAATATAGAAGAAAGTAAAGAAATAAGAAGATTAAATTTTAGTAAATTACCTGAACCATTTAGTTTAAAAATAATAAAGAGTTCGGATGAAGCAAAAATAGTAGATACCCTAGGAGCAAGAATAAAATTTTTACAACAATGATATAGAAATCTATATGAAAAATATAAACAAGAAATAAAAATGGAAAAAACATTAATAAGAATTTAGAATGTTGCAAAGATAAAATAACACCTCAATTTGGATGTGAAGAAAGATATTATAAGAAAGGAAAAAGACATAAGAAATATAAGAAATACAAAAAATCAAAATATAAATATAAGAAATCAAGAAAAAGATATTATGTAAAAAATTATAAACATAAAAGACCATATAGAAAAAAGAAATCTATAAA
>NW_025867264.1:0-1669 GCF_002878395.1 Capsicum annuum
TCTACCACATGCAAAACACTATGCATGGACACTCTACTTAGGGCATCCACCATAACATTGGCCTTGCCCAGATGGTACAGCACACTCATATCATAGTCCTTTAATAATTCTAACCATTATCTCTGCCTAAGATTCAATTCTCTCAGGGTAAACACATACTGCAGACTCTTATGATCAGTGAAAACATCAACATGGACACCATACAAATAGTGTCTCCAGATTTTCAAAGCAAACACAACAGCAGCCAACTCAAAGTCATGGGTAGGGTAATTTTTCTCATGGGGTTTCAATTGTCTAGAAGCCTAAGCTATCACCTTACCCTTCTGCATCAATACGCAACCCAAACCAACTCTCGAAGCATCACAGAACACCACAAAACCATCAACACCATCAGGCAAAGTCAAAACAGAGGCTGAAGTGAGTCAAGTTTTCAACTCCTAAAAACTCTTCTCACAAGATTCGGACCACAAGAACTTCACTTTCTTTTGGGTCAACCGAGTCATAGGAGACACTATAGAGGAGAAACCCTCAACAAAATGGCAGTAATAGACAGCTAAACCCAAGAAACTTCGGATATCAGTCGAAGAAATAGGTCTAGGCCAATTTCTAAAAACTTTGGTCTTTTGAGGATCAACTCTAATACCCTTGGAAGAAATGATATGACCCAAAAAAGCAACTGGCCTTAGCCAAAACTCACACTTACTGAACTTGGCAAACAACTTGTGATCTCTAAGGGTTTGCAAGATAGTTCGAAGATGATCAAAATGTTCATCCTTACTACAGGAGTACACCAGTATATCATCGATGAACACTATGACAAACATATCCAGATATGGTCTGAACACTCGATTCATGAGGTCCATGAAAGCTGCTGGGGCATTAGTTAACTCGAAAGACATAACCAAAAACTCAAAATGGGCATAACGAGTTCGGAAAGTAGTTTTCGGGACGTCACACTCCCTAACTTTGAGTTGATGATAGCCAGAACGAAGGGCTATCTTTGAGAAATAATTTGCACCTTGCAATTGGTCAAACAAATCATCTATTCTCGGAAGGGGGTACTTATTTTTTACGGTGATTTTATTCAGTTATGCACATACGCAAAGAGCTATATTTCTTTCTCATAAACAACACAGGAGCACCCTAAGAAGAAACACTGGGCCTTATGAAACCCTTATCTAGTAGATCTTTGAGTTGCTCTTCAACTCCTTAAGTTCTGTAGGGGCCATACGGTAAAGAGGAATAGAAATGGACTGAATATCGGGAAGAAGATCAATCCCAAACTCTATCTCTCTATTAGGAGGTATCCCTCGGAGATCATCTAGAAAGACATCAGAAAACTCATTAACGACGTTAACAGACTGGAGAGTTGGAGTCTCACACTTAGTGTCTTTGACTCTAATCAAATGGCAAATACACCCCTTGGAAATAAGCTTTCTAGCTTTGAGGTAAGAGATAAAATGACTTCTCCTCTTCCTGGCGGGACGGTAAAGCATAGAATCTATTCTAGAGCTGCCCGCCAGCATTGCTAGAAGAGGCACCCTGAGCTGGGGCTGGGTAAGTCGCTGAAACTGAAGCACTAATAGTCTGAGTCTGGGTCTAAGGGCGATAGTCACGACGCCCTTGTCCATCCTGTGGACAATCTCCAACTCTGTGACCCATGTCACCA
>NW_025867265.1:0-1137 GCF_002878395.1 Capsicum annuum
TTTATTCAACACTTACAAGTTTCTTAAAAAAATTTTAATAAATATGATATGGGTAAATAGTAATTAAATAAAAAAATAGATGTAAATAACTTGCAAAGAAGAAGACGAGAATGAAAGAGCAATAATGAACCATACCTTAGTATCAAAAAGGGGAGCAAAATAGAAATTTAAGTTGAGGAAAGATATGGATGGGTTTAGATCTGAAAATATCTTTATGAGAAGAGAAGAGAAAAGAGAGAAAAAAGGTTGTGACCCTAAAGAGGAGAGAGAAAAAATGAGAGTTGAATAAAATAAACTGCAGCTGAAGGAAGAGATGAGATATTTTCTATAGATGTATTGTGTACATAGACGTGGTGGTTTTCAATATTCATTAATTTCATTAATAATTTAAGGGGAAGGAGGAAGACTAAGACTACTGATATTGAAAAGACAAGACAAGACTGCTCAATGAACTCACTTTTGAGATATCTAAGAAACATTTTTTACCACCTTTAGTAGTAAGTACTACTACTTGATATTATCTACTCGGACCAGAAGCTTCTTGCTTTAAAATTAAAAGAGAAAAAAAGATTTTCAAACAGATATGCCATCTGTTGTAACATATATAAATATCTGTTTAGAAATCCGAACAGCTCAGTAATTTGTTACAATAGATATAAATATCTATTTAAAAATCCCAACAGCTCAGTTGTCTGTGACAACAGATGAAAATGTTCATTTGATAATTAATAAAATCAGATGTCATCTATTACAACAAATATAAATATCTTTTTGAAAATTTTCAACAGCTCAGTCATCTGTCACAACAGATGCAATTATCTATTTGATAATTAAATCAAATATGTCATTTGTTGCAACATATATGTACTTGTTTAAAAATTTTCAACAGCTTAGTTGTTTGGTGAACAGATTTCATTGCAATTGATTTAGGTGGAACTAGGGATGAATGACTGAGCTCACAGGATCAACTACAAATTCAATCGAGTCTTTGCAATTGCATAGCGTTGGTATTGCGTTCATCCCAACTCGAGTCATTGATCGATCACTCTGAGTTGAAATGAGTTCTCATCAACTCAATATTATGATAGTGATAGTACCTAAGTTAATTTAGGTGGAAATAGGGATGAATGAATGAGC
>NW_025867266.1:0-4101 GCF_002878395.1 Capsicum annuum
TAACTTTACTCTCATAAAATTAAATTTATAAAGTATTTTTATTCTAGATATTAATGAAATAATTCTTTTGTTAAGTTTTTAAAATTGTTAAGACAATTTTAATCGACACAATATACGTCTTATATATGTTTCTTAAAAATGCATTACGTAGTTGAATCTTTTAATTTTTCATCTGGGTTGATAGGTATATGTGATTGTTCCTTTTAATAATATGATTTTTTTGGCGGATTACCTTCCTTTGTTATTTTGCTTTATTTAACAAAAAAAAAAAAAATCATATATTCTAATTGAAAGTATATTGTGTATTTCATTAATTTCCTAAAAAATATAAAACTATATATAACAGTATTGTACTTGTAGAATCTTGTCCTGAAAGAATATTATTTAAAAAAAATGTTTTGTTAAGAAATTTTTGAAAACAGAAATTAACCTAAAAATAGATCTATGAAATAATAACTTTTACTTCTTTTTTCATTCATTTTGAGAAATGATGGATCGTGTAGTTTTTTTTTTTTTTAAAATAGTGCATGCTTTAGGAATGAATAGCTTATTTTTTGATATATTCTTTTAACGATTTGTGTTTGTTATATTTTATATTCTCAAAATTAAGATACATAATAAAAACATGAGTTTTGCACGTAGAAAATCGAGTTATGTATTAAACATATCAAGTTTTTAAGTGGTATTTTTTTTTATTTTTATTTGATCTTTTAAAAATTATATTTCTCTTATTTTTTCTTTTATCTTATAGGAGTACCTTATTTTGCAATCCAATTCTACAAATATAAAAGGAGAGGAAAATAAGAATTTTACACAAATTTTATAAGAATTAAAAGTAAATCTTGTATTGAAATTTTATAGTTATGAAATATAATGTTTATTTTAAGATAAAATATTTGATTATGATAATATCATTTTGTAGGTAAATTACATGGTACAATTCTATTTTGAAAAATAGTATAACAAGATACAAAATTAAAATCAATTGGTAAGCGAGACAAGAGGAAAAAAAGCAAACAACATCTTGAAAATACTATGATATAAAGAAACAATTCATAATATTACGGTTGAAATATAAAGAAATGAATATCTTAATTACGAATTTATGACAATATTTATTTAATAATAATTCTTTAACGATTGTGTGAAGCACGAATATATTCACTGGTTACAGATTTAAGGTTTGCTTAATTATAATTAATTGTATATTTGTGATGTCTTTCTGTATATTTTATTATTAGTAGTACATATGGATGTTTCATTAGACAATAGGTTCATTCATTTGTTGGATTCCTGCTAAATATATAAATCGACTTCTGAGAAATAATCTTAACTCCAACAAATTGAATTTGAATTTCACATTGGTAAAAAAAGTTGATCGAAAATTGAAAAAATTGAATAAAGAAAACAAAAAAGAGAAAAGGTCAAAAACGCCTTTAATGTAATAGGAAAAGTTCAAAAAAGACCTTCCACCTTGACTCAAAAATGCTCCTCCATCAATCTTCTTGGATCAAAATGCCCTTAAGATGTAATTTAAACTTAAAATTGTCCCTCTTTTTGATATTAGACTGATATGAAATAAATGAGTTTTTTAAATAAATATGTGGTATTGTTTTTATTGTTCAACATATAACGACTCAAATTTATTCACAATCATACTCATTATCTCAAACCTAATTAAAAGACCCACACAAGTCATGTTTTATCAGAAATCAGTTTGTAAACAGATTTTAGACACAATATTATTCTTGAGATTAAAAAGATTGAAAAGTATCATTCTTGAGATTAAAATGTTTCAATCTTTGAGCATTTGAGTTCAAATTATATCAATTTACAGTGTGATCAATAAATAAGTGAGCAATTTACAAACAGGAATCCTAATGGATAACCTCATATCAACTATACGTTATTTTTCTCATTTTACTTTTCTTTTTTTTTTTAAATATTGATTGTTCCTATGTTTCAAAGCTAGTGAATTTTCAATATTTGCTTCATACTTTTTCATTTCAACGAATATTAGATGAAGAAAGTACAATAATGAAATATTTGAGTTTACGAAGAAATAGTCAAATAATAAATCTTTAGAAGAGAAAATTAAGGCAGGAAAAGAAAAGGGATATTGAGAAATTGAAGGTTAAGATTTATTTGAATATGGAAGAGGGAGGATGAGATTTGGAATGAATGACTTTAGGAGTATGCAGAAATACAAGAGTTGTAGCAAACACGGGTTGGAGGAAGATAAAATGGTGGATCTTTTAATTGGATTTGGGTTAATGGATGGATTGTGAATGAATATGAATCTAATTACACGTAGATAAATAAGAATAATACTACATATTTAATTTTAAGAAATTTATTTGTCACATCAACCTTATGTTAAAAGGAGGAACAATTTAACCTTAAGGACATTTTTTATCCAGATAGGTGGATGGAGGGACATTTTTATTCAAATATTTGGAAGGAGGACAAATTTTTAACCTTTTTTAATACATTAAGGACATTTTTTGTACACTTCAAAGTTGAAAGGGCCATTTTTTGAGCAAAAATACTAAAAGGGATAACTGATTTTTAAAGAAACCAAAAGGGGCAAAATGTTTTTGGTTGAATGATTTGTCCCTTGAATGTTAACGATCATGTTAGATGACAGCTTACAAATCGCTGCCCTCCTAGCAACTTATAAGTTGTTGGTGGCCAAGCAACTTGTAAGTTGTTGCCGGCCAAACGCCTTTCTCTCTTTTTTCCTCACAACCTTTTCTATATAAGTAATAAACAGTTTTTTCCCATCTTGTGTTTAGTAATTCAACAACAACAATTTTTTAAAATTCCTTGTTTAAAACCCGCCTTTTGAAGTCTCGTATGTTGAGTCAAGACTCGTTAAATTAATGCAATTATCAAAAGTTTCAACAGGATGGAGAAATAAAGGTAAAGAATCATCATTTCAAATACAAGTCTCACCGTACATAGTAACTCCATTGTCTGAAAAAGACATAGGATATCGTCCAGTTATAACCACTAAATCTTTAATATCACATATATCCATTTTATTTCTTAGAAACCTTTGCATCAATCACTCAAATTTAAGAGATAATGAAAACACTTGCACCACAGCAGACCATCAACATATCTTAAAGAACTGATTTCATAAAAAACATTACCACCTTAATATACATTTTTAATATAAAAAATAAATAACAAACACTTGTTCAACAAAACGAGAGTAATTAAGCTGAAACTTATAGAGCTTCAGAAAGTGATTTTTAAACAATGAATCATAGAAAGCTAAAAATATACTTAAAATACTAATAACTCAAACACTAAATAAAAAGAAATTGTTGTGAAAATAAAAATTAAGGGAAAGTCATTGGGCCACCAACAACTTATAAGCACGAATAAGTTGGGAACACTGTCATCTTAATGAGTCCTGCAGCGCACAATCCAGATTATTTGAGATTTCAATGCGGATATTGAATACCAGATGAAAAACCAAAAAAGAAAAAACTCAAACAGTAAATAAAAAGAAATTGTTGTGAAAAAAGAATTAAGAGAAAGTCATTGGGCCACCAGCAACTTATAAGTTGTTAGGAGGCCAACAATTTGTAAGTTGCCATCTAGCATAATCATTACTCCCTTCATTTCAGAATAAGTTAATTGTTGGATTTTGACATACTTATTAAAAAGAAAATGTAAAGACATAAAATTATCATGTTTTTCTATTTTTACCCTCTTCAAATTTTAAAACCTTAATAATGATACATCACTTCCAATGTACATTTAATGAAGGATAAATTTGAAAAAAATTCTAACATCTACCTTGAATTGTGAATTATTTACTTATTTTAAACATATAAAAATATTCCAATAATTAACTTATTATGAACAGAGGAGTAACATTTAAGAGATAAATCGCTTGATCAAAAGTATTTTATCCCCTTTAATTTCTTTCAAAATGAATTGTCCTCTTTGATATGCTTGCTCAAAAAATCAATTGTTTCAATCCCGGACAACATTTTTCTCCCTTTTCCGAAGAAAAAACTCTTCAATATTTTTTAGTTTGGCAAAAAGTTATCCACATAAGAAAAAAAGACAAATGTAATTATTATG
>NW_025867267.1:0-1483 GCF_002878395.1 Capsicum annuum
CCAATAACCCGATTTGAGATCAAATTTAGAGAATATATTAGCGTCATATAATCTAGACAGTAAATCCCTTTTGTTGGGAATTGGATATCGAATCCATTTTAAAACTTTATTCAGGGGTTTATAATTGATCACTAACCGAGGAATACCTCTTTCTTTTTCAGCAGCATTATTAACATAAAAAGCAGTACAAGACCAAGGAGATTTAGAGGGTTTAATAAGTCCCTTTTGAAGGAGACTATCTATCTCCTTTTTACAGAATTCGACCAATTGCGAATTCATTTGACAGGGTCGAGATTTGGTAGGGATGTTGTTTTCGCTGAAATCTTCTTCATAAGGAAGAGAAACAATATGTTTCTTTCGATTCCAGAAAGCGTTTGGGTGATCAGCACAGATGTCAAGCATTAATTGGGAAGAAATAGTTTTTATTTTTTCTTTTATTTTAATCGATTTCATGGTGTCGACAATATTAAGGCTCATTATTTCTAATTGTAAGAAATTAAGCTGAATCTGCTTTATATTAATAAGAGCGTTTATGTCTCTAGTGACTGGATGAGTGATAAAAGGGTACGAAATTGGTTGATTTTTATACGTAGCCGTAAAACCGTTAGCATCAATATGCGTATAAGGATAAATAGCATTTATGAAAGGAGTACCTAGAATAATTGGCGGATAGATTTGATTTTTGACTAAAAAGAAGAAATGAGGAATACATACCTTGTTTCGGCAAATATGCGTGTTAGACAGTTTATAATTAATATCTAGAGAATGTCCTGATGCATATCTAATAACATGAGTAGTTTTTTCAAAGTATTTTGTAGGAATCAGACCTTCTTGTATGCAACTAACGTCGGCACCACTATCAATCATAGCAACGTTAGTAATAAAGAAGTTGTTATTAATCAAAATGGTACAATTAATATACCATTTATGAGAAGAGACAATTTGCATCATTCCTAGAAAAGAATCATTTTTCAAATTTTCGGTACTGAAGTTTGCAAGGTGAAGAGTATCCTCAGAAGTTTTTTCAAAATCTTTTTCCTTTCCTTTTGGCGAGGAAGTTGAAAAATTTGTTGTTTCTTCGAGTTTTAAAAGTCGATGATCAGTAACCATCTGATTTTGTTGTAAGGAAATAATTTCCCGTTTGAGTTTTTCAACTTCGAGTTTTAAATCGTCAAAAGTGGTGTCTCTACCAGGAGTTTTACTTATAGCAAGCCGTCGATTTACTTCGGCTAAAGAATAAGACATAGGTTGATTTTCGAAAGTGTTATCTCTAGACGTACTAGAAGAAGTTGAAGTTTTTGGAGTGGCAAGATTTAGAATTTTCTCACGAAGTTTTTCATCCGAAACTTCTCTAAGTAATTCAAGAATATTGTCAGCAGTAAGAGTTTTGACATCAAGATTGAGGTCTTCGAATTGCGCTTGAAGTTTATACATCATTTCATCACAATTGCACAAATTATTATCACAGTCATTACACCTATTA
>NW_025867268.1:0-1212 GCF_002878395.1 Capsicum annuum
GTTTGTATTGAAAAATGTTGAAAGTACATATAATGAAAGAGTGCATGGAATTTGCTAAAAGCACATGACCAGTTTATGTTTGAAGAGTTCTTGCATAGTTTTGACTTATGCTTTCGGAACATGAAATCTCTTATACTGTTTGCATGTTTGGGTGGTCTGAACCATGTTTTAATGAAAGATCATGCTTATTGAATTATGGCTCAAAAATAGGACTTGCAAGTCTTGGTGTGACGACACCAAATCAGATTTTGCCATGATAATTTAGAATAGATTTAATGCATGTTTGAAATCAGACTTTCCAGATGTTGAAACTAGAAACATGCATGTTTCAGAACAGGATAAAAATTGGGCATAAAGAGAGATTAGGTGGTTCCCCGAAGAAGGCATGAGTTTGGACAACTCGTTGACCAAAACCGTGATTTGCTGATCCAGGTTTATATATTACGCTAGCCTAGAGCCCTGTGGCATATCAGATTTAGGAACTCCAACCCTTGCGGCACACTCGGGTTGGAGGATTCCCCGCCGAGTCAATGGCGAATTTCATATTTCCCATGGAATATCAGACTTGTAGGGGATACCACCTAACTCAGAAGTAATACGCAGATCAGAAATTTGAAATTTACAGCCAGGTTACATGTTTTCAAAAAATGCCCATGTGTTTTCAGAAACTATTTTATGCATGATGTTTAATGAAAACTTTGCTCTCATATTATATATATATATATATATATGTGTGTGTGTGTGTGTGTCTGTGTGTCTGTGTGTGTTCAATTACTCTATTTAGGACTGCTTCGCGTGCCAGTACTTTTGTGCTGACCCCCCCTCCTTCCAGGTTCTGAGGCATAGTCTAGGGGTCCAGATAAACAGTAGAGATTTCAGATAACAGACCGGAGTTTGCAGTGGTAAGCCTTCTATGATTCAGAAGGCCTGGTTATTTCATATTACTACTATTAGTTAGGTTTGATCTATTGGGAGCCTTGTCCCAACTTTCAGACAGCTTTGATTGGTTCATGGTAGAGATTTCGCAGACTGAGTCAGACATTATTATTTAGACATATTATGGATTTCAGTTTTCAGTATTGTCACGACCCAAACTGAGGGCCTAGCCGTGACGAGCATCCCGAACCATGAAGGCCCGAAAAACCCCTATCTATTTGGTAATCATGCACATAATTCATATGATTAAAGAAATGTAAAAAATACACAATATTA
>NW_025867269.1:0-1793 GCF_002878395.1 Capsicum annuum
TTTAGCTTGTTAATTATTGTGATTTATAATAATTTTTATGTAATTATCAAATAATATATTTACTCCTTGTGTCCCAATTTATGTGGCTTCGATACAATTTTGAGAGTCAACTAAAATTTTATATATCTCTTAAGTATTTTAAATTGTTAATTATTATGATTTGCAGTACTTTTTCTTTTATCTCAATTTATGTGGCATTACTAAAATAATGAGAGTCAATAAAATTTTTATATATCTTTTAAATATTTTAAGTTATTAATTATTATGATTTGTGATAACAAATTAGTTTTGAACATGATAACCAATTAAATAAAAAAAAATTACTTCCAATATGTAGTTATAGTTAATTAATATAAACTAATAAAATATATTAAATATTTAAATCAATATGCTGAAACAATGGAATTATTATATATTGAGGCATGATATGTAATTAAGTGAGAGTAGAGGATTTTTTTTTGTAAGAGTTAATAAATTTCTATATGTCTTTTAAATATTTTAAGTTATTAATTATTGTGATTTATGGTAACAAATTAGTTTTGAACATGATACACAATTAAATAAATAAAAGAAATTTACTTCCACTATGTAGTTATAGTTAATTAACATGGGCGACTTGCAAGTGGTCACGGTTCACCTCCTCCTTTTTTTTTTTTTTTGTTCCCATCCTTAACATCATCATTTTTACTCCTTTCTTTTCTCTTTTATTTTGACCGAGAATAATAATACTCACCCAATATATAATAATTCCATTTTTTCATCATTATAATTTAAATATTTAATATATTCAATTAATTTATATTAATTAACTATAACTACATATTGAAAGTAAATTTTTTTTATTTAGCCTCAGGCGACTTGTAAGTCGCAGGGCCCGCAACGTTTTGTCCGTTTTGGTTTTTTTCGAAAGTAAGTGTCCCTTTTGGAATTTTTAATAAAAAAAAGAGCCCTTTTGGCTCCGTACTCAAACATAGAATGAAAATATTCACAACTTAAGAACGGTGAAAAGTTTCAACTCCCAAATTTAATCCTTCCTACTCAAACTTTATTAGTATCATAGAAACCCCTTTCAATTAACTTCTACTATTATGCAAACATCTCAACAAATACAGAATGATCTCAAGTTGAGCCATTAATCCTACTTCAATGTTAAGAGCTTGCGGTACCTTTTCAGTGCTACTTAGGAGCTAAAAAATTCAAGGAAACTACCAACATTAACATATGCACCGATATTTTGTATATTTATATTTATCCTTAACTTATTCAAGAACATGTCTTCCCAGATTTCTTCGGAGAAGAACAAGTCTTGCTGATTCACAAAGAAACAAGGTCGCCAATTTTTGGTTTTCAAACATCCTATATTTAGTGAGACCATCATCTAGTGGCTGGCACATGAATAATAAATTAATCAAGGGCAAGTTATACTAGTTTAGCAGATTTAGAAAATAGAGGTTCAAAACCACCACACTGATTTCTATAATCCCAAATCTTTTCAACTTAAATAAATCATCTAGGCAACCACAGGGACAGAAAACAATTAAAAGTTGGACATACTGTTTAAACAGACCACCTCTCTAAGACTTGCAACTGATCAGTTCAAAATCTCTGAAGTGGTTGAAAATAGTTTCTTTAATAAGCTATATGTTTGCAAACCAAAACAAGAAAGGCTACGAACTATAACAGTGTGAAGAAACCGCTCAGTCGGCCATACTTTCAAACAAAAACCGTTTTAAGAGAATAAATTTCCACTTAGTTCTCAATAGTTGGCTTTGGAGTAGGATAGCGGATGACAT
>NW_025867270.1:0-1838 GCF_002878395.1 Capsicum annuum
AGTTAACCCCTGAACGCTGAAATGCTACCCTTCCACTCTAGGACGGGGTCATTCGGGAACTGAAACTGAACTATCCTATAGAGTAGAGGTGAGTCGAGTCTTCAACTCTTCAAAGCTCTTCTCGCAAGAATCTGACCACTGAAACTTAATCTTCTTCTGAGTCTATTTGGACAAGGGAGATGCAATAGAAGAAAATCCCTCGACAAACTATCTGTAATAGCCAGCCAAACTCAAGAAACTCCTAATTTCTGATAGAGATACGGGTCTGGGCTAGTTTCTGATAGCCTCAGTTTTCTAAGGATTTACTCTAATTCCATCACCAAAAATAATATGGCCAAGGAATGCTACTGATCTTAGCCAAAATTCGCACTTGTTGAACTTAGCGAATAATTGGTGATCCCTGAGAATCTGAAGAACAATCCTGAGATGGTCTGCATGATCACGCTCTGTGCGAGAATAGACCAGAATATCATTTATAAAGACTATGACAAACATGTCCAAGTAC
Organism: Capsicum annuum; assembly: GCF_002878395.1. NCBI lineage: Eukaryota > Viridiplantae > Streptophyta > Magnoliopsida > Solanales > Solanaceae > Capsicum > Capsicum annuum. The sequence continues at coordinate 506 of NW_025867270.1, forward strand.
TGCTTAATCACACGGTTCATTAAATCCATAAAAGTTGAAGGGGCATTGATAAGACCAAATGACATGACTAAAAAGTAAAAGTGAAAATACCGAGTACGAAAAGCTGTCTTCAAAATGTCACATTCTCTAACTCTGAGCTTATGATAGCTTGATCTGAGGTCTATCTTGGAGAAGTAACTGGCACCCTGAAGTTGGTCAAATAGATCATCAATCCTAGAAAGAGGATATCTATTCTTGATCGTGACCTTGTTCAGTTAATAGTAATCAATACATATCATGAGAGAACCGTCTTTCTTACGCATGAATAATACTGGTGCACCCCATGGGGAAATGCTGGGTCTGATGAATCCCTTATCTAAGAGATCTTTCAACTAATTTTCAGTTCCTTGAGTTCTGTTGGTGCCATTCTATATGGCAGAATAGAAATAGGTTAAGTATTCAGAATAAGGTCTATGCGGAAGTTATTTCCCTTTTGGGAGAAATGCTTGGAAGATCTTCGGGAAAGATATCTGAGTATTCATTAACAACATGGACTATTTCGAGGATGGGATATTCAGAACTGGAATCTTTAACATGCATGAGATGATACACACACCCCTTAGAAATCATTTTGCTTGCCCGAACGTAGGAAACAAGTTGACCCCTGAACGCTAAAATGCTACCCTTCCACTCTAGGATGGGCTTATTGGATAACTGAAACTAAACTATCCTATAGAGCAGAGGTAAGTTGAGTCTTCAATACTTGAAAGCTCTTCTTGCAAGAATTTGACCACTGAAACTTAATCTTCTTCTGAGTCAATTTGGACAAGGGAGATGCAATATAAGAAAATCCCTCGACAAACTGTCTGTAATAGCCAGCCAAACCCAAGAAACTCCTAAAATCTAATAGAGATACGGGTCTGGGCCAGTTTCTTACGGCCTCAGTTTTCTAAGGATCTACTCTAATTCCATCACCAAAAATAATATGGCCAAGGAATGCTACTGATCTTAGCCAAAATTCACACTTGCTGAACTTAGCAAATAACTGGTGATCCCTGAGAATCTGAAGAACAATCTTGAGATGGTCTGCATGATCACGATCTGTGAGAGAATAGACCAGAATATCATTTATAAAGACTATGACAAATATGACCAAGTACTGATTAAACACACAGTTCATCAAATCCATAAAAGCTGCAGGGGCATTGGTAAGACCAAATGACATGACTAAAAATTCAAAGTGACCATACCGAGTATGGAAAGCTATCTTCAGAATGTCACATTCTCTAACTCTGAGCTGATGATATCCTGATCTGAGGTCTATCTTGGAGACGTAACTGGCACCCTGAAGTTG
>NW_025867271.1:0-1374 GCF_002878395.1 Capsicum annuum
TGCATCATACCACCAGGTCTTTGGTGTTCAACCTTAACCTATTGGTATGTTGCACACTTAGCTACAAACGCTGCTATATCTTTCTTTATGCCACTCCACCAATAGATTTCCTGCAAGTCTCGGTATATCTTGGTCGCACAAGGATGAATAGAATATTGTGCCCCGTGCGCTTCAGCCATAATCCTCTGTCTCAGATCATCAACATTCGGGACACACAATCTACCCTGCAATCTCAACACACCATCTCCCCCTTGGGAGAAAACCTCTACTTTTTTGTCCTTGACTAACTCCTTCAGTTTGACCAAACTAGCATCTAAGTATTGCTTTTCCTTCACTTTCGAAGCCAAGAAGGATTTGGAACTACTCTGAACCCCTATACTACCTTCAGCAGAGTCAAACAACCTAACCCCCAATCTAGCCAAACGATGTACATCATGAGCCAACTCTTTCTTACTTTCTACCACATGCAAAACACTACCCATGGACACTCTACTTAGGGCATCCACCACAACATTGACCTTGCTCGAATGGTACAGCACACTTATATCATAGTCCTTTAACAATTCTAACCATCGTCTTTGCCTAAGATTCAATTCTCTCTGGCTAAACACATACTGCAGACTCTTATGATTAGTTAAAACATCAACATGGACACCATACAAATAGTGTCTCCAGATTTTCAAAGAAAACACAACAGCAGCCAACTCAAGGTCATGGGTAGGGTAATTTTTCTCATGGGGTTTCAATTGTCTAGAAGTATAAGATATCACCTTACCCTTATGCATCAATACGCAACTCAACCCAACTCTTGAAGCATCACCATACACCATAAAACCATCAACACCATCAGGCAAAGTCAAAATAGGGGCTGAAGTGAGTCGACTCTTCAACTCCTGAAAACTCTTCTCATAAGATTCAGACGACAAGAACTTCACTTTCTTTTGGGTCAACCGAGTCATAGGAGACGCTATAGAGAAGAAAACCTCAACAAAATGGCAGTAATAGCCATCTAAACATAAGAAACTTTGGATATTAATCGGAGAAATAGGTCTAGGCTAATTTCTAACAGCTTTGGTCTTTTGGGGATCAACTCTAATACCCTCGGAAGAAATAATATGACCCAGAAAAGCAATTGACCTTAGCAAAAACACACACTTACTAAACTTGGCAAACAACTTGTGATCTCTAAGGGTTTGGGAGACAGTTCGAAGATGATTAGAATGTTTATCCTCACTACGGGAGCACACCAGTATATCATCGATGAACACTATGACAAACATATCCAGATATGGTTTGACACTCGATTCATGAGGTCCATGAAAGCTGCTGGGGCATTAGTTAACCCGAAAGACATAACAAGAAACTCAAAATGGC
>NW_025867272.1:0-1727 GCF_002878395.1 Capsicum annuum
AGGCTTTAAATAGTTAAACCTAAATAAGGAAATAAAATTAAAGTTCAAATTTTCTTCGAAATAGATGACGGCACTCATGACATCCTATTAGGAGTTTGACGGCTTATCACGGACGTCGTCAGATTCTCTTTAAGTTTGGCTTTTGCTTTCTCAGGCTAACAACGATAACGACGTCCTATTGGGAGTCTGACAGCGTGTTAAGGATGTCGCCAGCTCCTCTTCCATTTTGAGAATTTCTGCCTAAGGTTGATGGTGATCCTGACGCCTTATCACAACTCTGATACCTTATCATGGCATGCCATCACAACGTTAGAGCAAATCTCATTCTCTGGTTAAGTCTGACGACATCCCTGGTGTCTTATCATACTTTTGACGTCTTATCACCATATATCATCATAATATTCAATTCATGCCAACTCTCTGGTTACGTTTGACGACAACTGTGATAGCCTATCACGGGTATGACGACTTATCACAGATGTCGTCAGCCATACTTCTCTTCATCTTTCTCAATATTTCAATTTCTTTGCCTCCATTCTTGTTGATTCTCTACTCTATCAGCTTATACCGTAAAACAACATAAACACATCAAAAAATGACAAAAGTTGCTTAAGACCTCACAATTATTCTAGGTTAAAGGCCTTAAATGTGTTAACAATTTCTCACACATCAACACCCTCAACTTAAAACAATTGATTGTCCTCAAGCAACTTAATCAAACTAAGAGAATATATAGCACATTCAGCATCCAATTTTCCATTTAAACTCAATACAAAGTTATTCCTCCAATGCCAAAACAACTACTACCAACTATGCATAGCATTGAAAAAAACAATACTGTAATACAAAGGACTCAAGTGACGGCATCAATCTTAGCCTCAACAACCATTCACATACCAATGCCACACTATCTAAACAAGCGAGTAGTTAGCAACGATACCAATGCGCCCTCACAATAAAGAAATCTCCTCTTCTCATATAAGGAATCCAAAAATGCAAAAATGGGGGTCACCAAAAGACTGTCACTCTTAAAAGGAAGTTCCAGTCAGTGTATGCCAAGTACCATATGCTTGTCTTTATTTTCGTTACCAAGATCTTCAGATAGGCCAGCTAGAATCACTATAGGACTCCTTTTAGGCTTATAATGTGGTTTGGGGATGGTATGATTTTCAAGGTCATTTAGAGTGACTATGCCTCTTTGACACTACACTACTTTCTTAGGGTTCACTTATTATCCTCTTTCTCTTCTCCTCTTCTCTTGATCATCCATATTTAAGTTGGGTGCTACTCTTCCCCTCCTCTCTTATTATATATATATATATATATATATTTATATTTTAGCACCCAACTTTTATTTTTTCTCCTTTATTCCACCCTTTTTCATACTCATCAAACACCATGCACCCCTATGATTGCCACCCTCAACTTAGGTTGTTTGCTTAGTTTAAGGTGCTCAGTGTCCAAGGAAATCCAGGTACAAATAGGTTCATTGTGAAATAAATGGGAAGGTGAAAGGCGTCATACAAAAGAAATGGTCAATTTAGGCTCTACACAGAGATCAAGGGGTGTTATGCACACAGGGACGGTTATTTAGGCTAAAAGTAGGTTAATCAACAACGGCCTATAATTCTATCCTAACTCCTACTTATGACCATGGAAAGACCAACCAGGAAAGTTCTGGCTTTAGCATACAGAGGGAAACAAGTAGTAGCTCACACACACCTGGC
>NW_025867273.1:0-5214 GCF_002878395.1 Capsicum annuum
TTCTAATCAAGTTTTTATTTTAATTAATGATTAAATGATTTCATCATGATTCTTAATATATGTACCGATTTATTTTAGACTATCCATCCGTGGCTTGTTCCGACCAACGAGAGTTGAAGATGCCATTTTTCTTACTTTACGGTCTGTACAAACTTTATCGGATCCTAAGGTCATTGATGGAATAAAAATAGAATTGTTTTGAGCAACAGCCATCACAAAAAAAATAATTTTGGAGGGTGGGGCTAATGATGCTCCTCTTATAGTTTTTGAAACAACAAGCCATTATGATTATGATCATAATGATTGTGCAGATTTTTCTCTAGATTTTGCCGTATCTAGCTAAAGTTCTTCATGCAAATGTCAAGAATGCAAGGCGAAATACGATGGAGTGATTATTGCTATTAATGCACTAACTACTTCTGTAAAGGAAATGATATCTAAGAGGGGTGTCATTCCATCAAAGAGGATTTCATATCCAGACACTCCACTAGAGATGAAGGAGGCTAAGAGGAGAAGGAAAGACACTTCCAAGGCATCATCAATCATAAAAAAAGCAAGATTGCAATGCCTCTGTCTTTGTCTTGTACCAATGTTTAGTGTGCAAGGACCACAGAAGAGTAGCATGAGCTGAAGAAGGTGAATGTACATCATTTGTTCCAAAAAACAAACAAGCACATATCTATTTCAACAGATGATACATCTGTTGAAAATTATCAAATAGATATATACATCTGTTGCAACTGTTGTCTAACTTGTTGCATCAGATTCGTTATCTGTTTCAACAGATGAGTCTTATGTTACAACAGATGGGTCATGTGTTCGAAATTATCGTATTGCTCTGATTTACCTGTTCAAATTTATCTCAACAGATAATCCATCTGATGCAACATAAGACTCATCTGTTACAACAGATAAAAAATTTGTTGTATATCTCTACTTAGCATTGACAATTCTGGCTTTCCAGGTGGATGTCACAGCTACTGCCAAAGAGCATAATATGAAAGTTGATAATCCATCAACTTCTTCCAAAGATGAAAAAAAGTGGAGCCTATCATTTTGGAAGAACGGAAGAATTACCCATTTGAAGGGTTCAACATCTTGGATGAGGCTCCAAAAAAACTAACACAGTTGATCAACAACTATTTAGAATGGATTGTCGATGGGCTGTTAAAGCATCATGCCGGAAGGTACATAAATCAATTTTGACATTAACAAATATAAATCATCATGTAGAAAACAAAATAATGAGCGCTACAAAGTGAACGAATCGAGTCTTGATTTTGATATGTTTGACTTTGTTGTTGCACATCCCAGAACGAAAAATTAATTCTATTTTATGTCTCAGCCCCAAACTTGCTGGAATGATGAGGTTTAAATGTCATACATATTACTATTAATTTATACTTTATTTAATTGCATCTGCGTATTGATTTTTTCGTCAGGTAATCCAAAATGTTTGATAATATGTGCAGTACATCGATGTCATTTTTTACTACCTTCGAAAGAAGGCCAAGTTGTAAACACAAGAATAATACAGATACACAACAGACAATTATTTGTACAAAGTTTACATTAATAATGCCTACGATAGGTATTGTCAACAGCAACCGGAAATTTTTCAAAACGAGGAATGGTTAATCAACATCATCAAAGGTTTTAGCATTCCGGCTGGCTTACTTTGGCATTTGGTCGACGAAGTGTACATCCCAATCAATTATGGTAATGAATTCCTTTGGGTGTTGGCTGTCGTCGTTCTAAAAGAGAGGCGCATTCAAGTTTATGACTTGATGTCGCGAAGGAGACGTTTCGGACTGTCGTCTGAGATACAAACGCTGGCTAAAATATTGCCTACTTACCTTGATATGAGTGGTTTTTTGGATCAAAAGGTTCGTACTGATTGGTCGATGATTGAAGCATATTGGGATAAAATGGCTGATCCATTTGATTTACAATATATTGATAGAATTTCTCAACAAACCATTGGTAACCTGTGAGTTTAAGTGTCATGATTTAGTTTCATTTCAAAAGTTTCACAACGCTTTCATGAACTACAAGATATGGATTATCTATCTTTTTATAACCTAGGGATTGTGATCCTTTTATTGCCGCCTATGCCGAGTATTTGAGTGATGGATTACAGGTACCAAATGATGGACTTGATGCCGATTACTCCACAAAAAATATGCTGCTCTTTTAATATGGAGAAGGGAAAGCTTAGAAGCCGTACGCAACCGACGTTAATGATCCACGACAACCAAAGCCGAATTCCATAGCACTGGATGAAGAACAACTTGTCCATATTGATTAGATCATTATAGCTTGAGTTCGTCAATGTAATAACCTATCCTCCTTGGTTTAACTTGTTGATTTATTTGTAGAGCAGATCGTTTGTACCCATAATGATTTTTCTTACATTTCATTTATTTGTTGAGTTATTTCATGTAATTTTCGAAGGCTTTGATTTATTTTATTCTTTCTATGAATATAATTAATTCTAAGTTTTGAACATGTTAATTGAAATGGAGTGCTAGATTCAAATATCACAACAGATAATATATCTGCTGCAACAGAAGACATTCTTATCAGACAGATTTAGACATATGTTGCAACTTGAGATGCAACACATAGGTCATCTGCTTGAAATTATATAACAGGTCTTCCTACTTTTTTGATTTGCTCCAACAGATTACCGATCAGTTGCAACAGATAAGTCATATGTTGCAACAGATCATAAATCTGTTGCGGCAGACAGACGGGGAACATCTGCATAACGCAATAGATGACCAACCTATTCTAACAGATAATCAGTATATCACAACAGGTACTATATTTGTTATGACAGATATAAAATCAGTTGCATTGTAAAAATTCAACTTTGCCAGACATAAAAATTATTGTCCCTACATGTATAGTAAATTGGCTTGAAATGAAAATTTGTTATCATGTTCGTCTTTTTCTTTGTACATGTTATTTTTTATACACGGGCTCCAACCATTTAGTTAGTACCCTATATGCCCAGACCCATTGCATCTTTCCCATAATGGTGTCGCATACACCGATCATTTATGTGTCGGTTAGCAAACACTCGATGTATTCAAGCGAGTACGGCCCGCACGCTGTACCAATTGTATTTTTTGGGAGCTGAATATTCTTATTTCAACCTTCAAATACCCATGATTTCTTCGCTAAGACTTCATCCAGTAAATGATGCATCAGCTTACTCTGCGTCAACAACTTGGGCAACAACTTCAAGAGTGGTTGCATGTGGGTTAAAAATATCTTCTCACTGAACACAGGTAAGTTGCAGTCATAAACCTTAATCTTTCCCTCGTATAGTAGTATATCAACAGTGAGAAAATGGGTGACATCCACATTCATGACTGCAAGGATTCTCTTTGCCTTGGTCCAGCTCTTGCCATGTGGATATGGCCTCTTCCCTCTAATATATTTAATCGCTTCTTCATCCCACTGGAACGTAAAAACTAACTGATCAAATCTCGGGCCACCAAAATCATCTATCTTACAAAGTTTAGTGTACCTATCCTTGAAATTATTGTAGAAGTTGAGGTCCATTATCCTATTGGCAGCATCATAAGCATCCGGGTAAGCTAATTGCCTACCCCTCATGAGGTAGAGAATTTCATCAACATACTGTGGTATAAGAAGACAATTTTTAAATAGGTTAGTAATTGTAAAGAATAAAAACACAGTCAAAATAATCCGATGCATAGGGTTCTCTGAATTAGTTCACAGATTACCAAGCCAACGCAACTTATGCAAAAGATGTGTATTATGTTGCAACAGAATACCAAGTTTTCACAATAGATTACACATCTTCTACGTAGATTCTTGTTCATGGAGTAGATTGGAAGGTTAGGTTAGCAAAAGTAACCTTACCTTGTCCTCGTACCATACACACATATTTGTCATATTCGAGAAGTCTTTGGCGGCAAATGAATGCATGGTGTATTCTTTTTAAACCTTCATCTTGATAAATTCTTCCAGTTCCTTCTTCTCCTCCTTGCCAAGCGTCGCGAATATGTCCACCTTTTTTGGCGGCCCCTGAACTTCAACAACTATTGGAGCGGGGGGAGTTATAATTTTTGCTGATTTCAGAACAGAGAGAATTTTTCTAATTTTTCTTCTATTCCTTTTAACCTCTATTGTAGAAGTGTATGGCTTCCTTACCTCGTTGAATGGTATGACATCCCTTCTGGATTTCAACTCCTCGGTAGCTTCAGCAATAGTCTGTAGCTTGTCGAGGAGTTTATCCTCTCTGTCCTTGCATACTTTGCATTTACAATGAGAATATGAGGGTGAGGAGGGTGAGAGGGACTAGTGTAAGGGTAGAAGGGATCGGTGTAGGGGTGAGAGGAAGGACCTGTGAAAGGGGTGTTTTCAAATATATTTATTTTTTGTTGAGCACTAACATGCTCATAATCACGACTGGCAGCAGAAGCAGCAGCAGGATGGCTTCCACCATCACAAATAACTCCACCAGCAACACCCCCAGAAGAAGCACCCAGATCTGTTGCAGGTTGAGTTTGGTCATGAAGAGCTTCAACATTAGACTAACCTTGCGTAATTGTTCTTCTTATGGATGTTGCTCCATCCAATTCCTTCTTTATTAACTTCACCATTGGGTCTTCTTTTGTATCAACAAGACCTAGAGTAAGAAAAGAAGTCATCCCCAGCTCATCAATGGTAGGCACGATCCAAGGATGCACAACCTATAAAAGAAATAGCAGGAGGAATTTAAATCATATAATAATAATTTGCAGTCAGTTGGGTTACATGGGGCTCGGGTTATGTTAACACAACCAACTTATGCAACAGACGATCTAGCTATCGCAACAACTGATTTGTATATTGAAACAGATTGCTAATATGTTGCATCCGAATGCCCATCTGTTGCATAATTTACAGTAGATGAGTAATCTGTTGAGTAGGGTTTAGAGAACAGAGCAACATATGGTTAATTTTTTGTGAAATATGGATCATCTGTTACAACAGATTATCCATCTGTTACACTAGTTATAGTTGATGGTTAATCTGTTGCAACAGATAGAACATCTATTTCAATATCTTTCTTTGAGGCAAATTATTTTAGTTGAAAGAAGACGTACTGCATCATCCAGAGGGTTAAAACGATCAACCTCATTAATATTTTTTTTGCTGCTCTCTACTGCAGCTAACCACCTACGGGTCCTTGGA
>NW_025867274.1:0-2121 GCF_002878395.1 Capsicum annuum
TCATCATAAATATTTATAAGAAATATGCAAGATGTATGAAAGACTCACATAGCCCGAAGAAAATCATCATAATCATGAGAGGATGAAATAAGTACAATAATCATCATAATCATCATAATCAGAATTAATGGTGAACTTTGGAGGTTCTTGAAGTTAGATGTAGGATCTTAGAGTTTTCTTTTTGAGGGAATTTGATGAAATATAACATATAATGCTTCTAATAGGCTTTAATATAGGGTTTGGATGGATTTTAGGTGAGGGGGAATGACCAAAATTCCCCTGAAAATTAAAAAAATTCTCGAATCTATCCTTTGGTGGACTATTTTGATAGTCTGAAGTAGATCAACCATAACGTTTTACTCCAATATCCAAATTAGATGAAACCAATTTCATTAGAAAGAGGACTCTCATATCTTTCCGTTGATATATAGTATCTCACCCAGATCATTGTGTACAAGGAGTTATGATTGTTTGAAGTTGACCCAAAAATTTATTTTTGATAGGCTAAAGTAGATCGACCATAACTTTTTGCTCCGATAGACAAATTGGATGAAACCAATTTCATTGGAAAGAGAACTCGCAGATATTTCCATTGATATATAGCAGATCACCCAGATCATTATGTACAAGGAGTTATGATTGTTTAAAGTTGGAACAAAAATACGCCAGGCCTCAGTACTTTTTCCTGCACGTTTTATTGTTCACTAGTTTTCATGGTTCGATTGGAATGTTCTTAACTGATCGCTCGGGTGTCCATTTTGGATGATCCACATATCGTTGGAAATCTTATTTGATACTCTACGCAATGGTGGTTCATAATCTAAGACATTCTATGCGAAAAATTTATAATTCACTCTAGAAGATAGAACCCAACACGTTTATGCACAAAATTTTAACGAAAAATTTCCAGGGATATTACATCATCCCCCCCTGGAAACATTCATCCTCGAATGACGCTAGACACGCCAAGATTAGATAGGGAATAGAGCATACAGCTGAAACCATTCGTTAGACTCATCACCACATCGTTTCTCACTCTGAATGCAACATAGGATGCATAAATTCAAGAAATTACAGCTGAACACATAATAAATGACAGCTGAACTGCTGCAACTTTTATCAAAAGTGCATGATTTAGGAAAGAACGGTACCTTCAGCTTGATCGGAGTTCGCGGAAAATAGGTACGGGTACTTGGATCGCATATCTGCCTCAGCTTCCCAAGTTGCACCCTCAACAGATTGGTTTCGCCACAACACCTTAACCAAGGGAACTTCTTTGTTCCTTAGTCTTCGCACAATGAAATCAAGAATCTCAACAGGAATCTCATCAAAAGAAAGATTTTCTTGAATGTCAGCACTCACAGAGGAATCCACTACCACCGCATCTCTAATATGCTTTCTAAGCATGGAGACATGGAATATTGGATGAACAGAGGACAACTCGGAAGGCAACTCAACCTCATAAGCTACCTTACCAACACGGCTAAGAATTTTGTAAGGACCAACATAACGGGGACTAAGCTTCCCCTTCTTTCCAAATCTCTTCACCCCCCTCATGGGTGAAATTTTCAGATACACTAGGTACCAACTTCAAACTCAAGGTCTCTCCTTCTAACATCCGCATATGACTTCTGACGACTCTGCGCAGTTTTCAACTTTCCCTAATCAACTTAACTTTTTCCATAGCCTCAAATACCGAATCAGGACCAATCATAGCCGCTTCACCCACCTTGAACCAACCTATGGGTGATCTACGCTTCCTCCCATATAAGTCTTCAAATGGAGCCATGCCAATACAAGAGTGGAAACTGTTATTGTATGCAAACTCTATCAACGGTAAGTGATCATCCGAACTTCCCTTAAAGTCAAGTGCACAAGCTCTCAATATATCCTCTAAGGCCTGGATGGTCCGTTCAGCCTGACCATCGGTCTGTGGATGAAAAGCAAAACTCAAAAGAACTTGGGTACCAAGACCCTTCTGAAAAGCTTTCCAAAATTATGAAGTGAACTGAGTACCCCTATCCGAAATGATAGACAACGGAACTCCATGCAGTCTGATTAGCTCTCGGATATACAATCTAGCGTAATCCTCAGTAGTATATGAAGTATGAACAGGCAAGA
>NW_025867275.1:0-1729 GCF_002878395.1 Capsicum annuum
ATTCTGAAGGATGCCTAACCCCTTTCCTTCGGAATAACTTGAACCCTTACCTAGAATCTCAATTGGTTTTTCGCAGGCTAAAAATATTGCTCGCATGTTAATACTTCAATAGGTTTCCTTATTTTCCTTAAAAATTGGGTGGCGACTCTGTGCAAACTTTAATTCATTTAGAGTCCATAACATCGTGCTCGTTTTGACCTCAGGTAAAAATACGACTCGACATCCAGCAATCGTTTATTTTTTACACTGAGTTGCACAACAGATTATTTATCTGTTGCATCAGATAAATCATCTATTACAATAGATATATCATCCGTTGCAACAAATAGTTCAACTGTTGCATCAGATAATATATCTGTTGCAACATATAATATATATATATATATATATTTTAAAAAAAATTATCTTCATGACATCCAAATTTTATGACTTTTTAATCATATAAATTAATAAAGAAGATTTAAAAATAAGAATATTTCTGGTGAGTTTTTTTCGGTTTAAATTGTGTTTATCATTTATTTCCTTATTCTTTTTTGTGAAAAGAAATGACTTAATTAAATCAAGCTGGTGGTGACTTGAGACTTAATCTTTTTATTTCTTTAATAACCATTTTTATTAATTGAGTTATGACACCAGATTGTATATCAATTGCATCAGATAACCCATCTGTTTCAACAGATACCCCATCTGTTTCAATAGATATACCATCTTTTTTTATAAATCGACCACCTGTTTAAGGAGCTTTTTTGATTTCTTCTAACTGATTCATAAGTCGCAACAGATGAGGAATTTGATGCATCAGAAGCATTTTTTGTTTTTGTTTGTTTGTTGAATGTGTTTAGACAAAAGTCACAGTCACGACTATTCATTAACTTTTTTCTTAAAAATCATATCATCATATATATATATCTTAACTAAATTAATCCAATGTTGTGACTTTTTTTATATTAAATAATCTTTCTTTTACGATTATAATATCATTTAGTTCCTTATTATTTATTAATGAACCATTTTTAGGAGAATTTTTCATCATGACCGCATCCCTAACTCCAACCGCCGACATGTTTTGAATAGAAAATAAATAGAATGATAATTAAATATTGAATAAGAATTAAAAATTCAAAATCGACCAAACCAAACCAAACATATACATAGATTTTTTTGAATCCCTTATAGGTAGATCGGATATAAAAAAGGGAAATACATACGCTAAAAGAAAGAAAAAACGTAACCTAATTGTTATTATTATTATTATTATTATTATTGTCAACCTGACAATTTTCATCCAGCAGCAGCAGGGCCCTCCTCAGCCTTGCTCGAAAGTTGGTCAAATCCCTCTGGAGTTCATCAAATTGCCTTTGAAATTCCTGCAAGGACTCGATATGAACCTTCTTGTACGAATTTGGATCTGATATGTTAGTATTGTAAGTATAGTAGAATGAATGAGAGTGAGTAAGGAGGCCGGAGGGACCTATTTATAAAATGATTGAGAATTGGAAGGGACTGGTCTTAGTCAAACAAAAAGTCACGACTGTTCATATCCCTTAAAAGGAAAAATTACACAAATCCCATATTTAAGACACCATATTACACAATATCCCTTAATATTTTAAAAAATTACATAAAATCCCGGATTCATATTTACTAGTGATACATATGCTTTATGTATCACAATTCAAAATTCCGGGATTTTATGTAATTTTTTAAAATATTAAGGGATATTGTGTAA
>NW_025867276.1:0-3583 GCF_002878395.1 Capsicum annuum
TGTAGTATATTTTATTCAAAGTATTACATATATATTGAATGGTACGTATATATGTGTATATATCTTCTATAGATTCTAAAGTAGTATATATTTAACGTATACATGTGTATATATTTTATAAATTAGTATATATATCATTATATTGTATTATATTTTATTTAAAGTAATACATATATATTGAATGATACGTATATATGTGTATATATCTTCTATAGACTCTAAAGTAGTATATATTTAACGTATACATGTGTATATGTTTTATAAATTAGTATATATATCATTATATATAGGTATATATATTTTATTATATTTTATTTAAAGTATTAAATATATATTGAATGGTATGTATATATGTGTATATATCTTCTATAGATTCTAAGGTAGTATATATTTAATGTATACGTGTTTATATGTTTTATAAATTAGTATATATATATATCATTATATATAGGTATATATATTGTAGTATATCTTATTTAAAGTATTACATATATATTGAATGGTACGTATACATGTGTATATGTTTTATAAATTAGTATATATATCATTATATTGTAGTATATATCTTGTAGTATATGTTTTATTTAGTGTAGTATATATATTTAACTAACGTATAGTCGTATACGCGATTACATGTGTAATTGTGTATATGGGTATATATTTTTTAAATTCTAATGTAGTATATACAATATATATAGTGTATATATATTGTTTAACATATTTAAAATATATATAGGTGGATATATATAGTGTATATTAGAGGAAAAACTTTTTTTGGGTTTTGACCGATTTTGACCGGGTTTAGGTGGGTTGGACCGGGTTAGGTTAAGTGGGCCGATTTAGGATTGTTTTTTAAAAAATTATTGTTGGGTCCGAAACCGGCCCGGCCCATTTAACCAGGCTCGGATCCAGACCGACCCACAACCGGATTAAAATTCGCGGGCTGATTTTGGGTTGACCTGGCCCGGCCCACTTAACACCCTTACATAAGGGTATCATATGTACGTTTTATTTATAGATTCTAATTTATAGGCCAAACCCATCGGTGGCCTCCTAAACTTGACACGATCTTTCACTTAGGTACGTCAAGTGAACGATGTTCATTTTTGGCACCTCAAGTAGCTATAAGTGTGTCATTTTGACATTTTTTGCTGACATGACAAAGAAAGTGCATTACACTCTCTATAGGAGCGTGAATGATGAAATTTAGACGATTTTTAATTTTTTTTGCCTCTTCTTCTTCTCAATTACTCCAACCATTTTCCATACTTTTTCACCATTTTCCACCTTTGCATCAACCTTAAACTCAAATAATTTCTTCAAATCTCTCAATAGTTGTAGTCCCTCTCTCCCAATAGTATTATTTCTTAATTTTTTTATTAAAAAAATCATCTTTTCAGCATAAAAGAAAAAAAATTATAGACTCAAAAATCATCTTGAAAATTATTTTTTTTGGTCATCAATGACGAATTCACTGACAATTAGTGTTGGTCATCAATGGCGAATTCATTGAAAATTATTTTTGTTGAAAATTATTCACCGACGCCTCCATGATGATTTATTGTTGCAGAAAATTTCAATCACCAATCCTAATTTATGGGTATGTTGGTTGTTGCAGTGATGAATTATCGCATTGTTGTATTTTGAACAAAGCAAAAGAGAAAAGCAATGAAATTTTGCTATTGCAATCACAATTACTTATGATCATTATTGTTATTAAAGAAATTTTAAAGACATTTTTTAGAGATGAAAATTGAAGAAGATGATCGATGAAGGAGGGGAGGGGGCTGCGTTGCTACAACATTAGTTTGTGCGGAAGGGGGCTGCTGCAGCAACCTTGGGGTGGTGATGGGGTGGCAGCAATCTTGTGGCGGTGGGGGTAGTGGGGGTACTTGGAGAAGATGATGGTTGGGGGGAGTTATTTATTTATTGATTTTTATTTAAAATTAAAGTTAATTATTTAAAAATTAATTTTTTAAATTATAATTTATTTAAAATTATTATTTTAACAAGAACTCCACATGTCATTTTTTAATTGGTGGTATGCCATGTTAGTAAATATGTGTATTACACACACTTTGTAAAATTAGTTGATTGTAAAAAAAAAGTGTCAAAATGACACAGTTAATAGCTGGTTGAGGTGTCAAAAATGAACATCGTCCACTTGAGGTGCCTAATTGAAAGATCGTGCCAAGTTCAGGGGGCTGGCGATGGATCTGGCCTAATTTATAGCATAAGTATATTAAACAAATTTCATTATTTGAAGATAGATTATTTGTGAGAAGGAGAAAAGAAATAGTTAGATAAGAGAAATGAGTGGGAGGTGACAAGTAAGTTTTGAAATTAAAAGAGGTGACAACTTTGATCAGTTAAGATCAAAGTTTCACTTAATTTTTGATGAAGTTCATTTGCATGTAGAATGGCACTTTTAAAATGTTTAATCTTTAAAAGAGTTTTATCCCATTTCAATTTTCAAATACTAAAATTTCCTCGTACTTTGTCTTTTCAATCTTTCGTTGTTTTGCTTTTCCTCGCCAAATTTTTCTCCCTAACTTCTTATTTTTTACTTTCTCTCTCCAAATTTTCCTCTCCCTTCATCTTTTCTGCTTCTTTTTTTTATTTGTCGTTGTCGTAACTAAGACGTTGATCCTTTTTATTTCATTATTCTTTTTCTTCTCTTTCTTCTATTGGTTTTTATTTTTATAGAGTATTTTCTTTTGATTTTGAGAACGTTGAAAAAATGATATTTTAAAATGATTGAAGAAATTTTGTAGAAAATCAAGTAACTATGGTAGTTGCTATAATAACTATGATAATTGTTGCAACAACTACAACAATTATTATAGTTATTGTAGTTATTGTAGTAACTACTAAAGTTGCTGCAACAATTATTGTAATTGTTGCGAACTTTGAAAAAAATATTTCTGTTAAATGATTGAAGAAATATGAAGAAAATCAAGCAACTATGTTAGTTTCTATAGAAACTACGATAATTGCTGCAACAATTATTATAATTGTTATGTTGCAACAATTATTATAGTTATTCTAGAAATTATGAAAGTTGTTGCAACAATTACCATAGCTGCTGCAACAATTACTATAGTTGCTGTAACAACTACGATAGTTATTGCTCAACAATTGCCTAATTTGTTTGCTGCAGCAATTACTATAGTTGTTGTAACAATTACGATAGTTATTGCTCGATAATTGCCTAATTTGTTTGGTAGAATGTATGGTGAAGGAGGAGCCGTTGAAGAAGATTGTATTTGTGGCAGAGGAAGAGATGATGATAGTGGTGATAGTGAAAGAGAAGGTGGTTATCCGAGATAGTGGTAGTGATGATGGTGGTGAAGGAAGAGGAGGAGGTGTTGATGGTAGCTGAGAGAAGGTGGAGCCGCAGCAACAAAAGGGGTGTGAAGGGGGAGAGGTGGGATGGGAAAGTAGGACTTTTGTGTAAGTGATAAAATAACTTGATGATTTTAAAATTAATGTTATTAACATTAATTTTTAAATTGACACATCTATTCAATAATTAGGACGTGTTGCTCGTTTTAACCTTTTTGTCACTCTTAGTTGTGACATG
>NW_025867277.1:0-1998 GCF_002878395.1 Capsicum annuum
CTGGATCAGAACCATACAGCTTGCCTTGCAGCCACAGTTTCCATTATGGCCGCATCGAGACTTGGCTTCTTAAAAACCCAAATTGTCCCATTTGTCATTACAAGTTGCCACCAACGGAGTCCAAATAGAAGTGATCTCTTTCTAGTATTTAAAATGTATTTTAAGATAGGTTAATTCTGTCAAAAATTTATCTTTTCTCTTATGGCAAAACAATTCTAGTTATTGAATTTATTAATAGAATCTTGGCAACTTTTTACTCAAAAATCACACTAGCATATACTCACCATATATCATCATCATCCAAATAATAGGGGGAGAAAAAAAAATAAAATAACAGAAAGGAACCCATTAATGATTCCACACACACCGAGCACAAAATCTCTCAATTCACAGACCACCACCAACGGACATTGAAGAAGAACTAGAACAGTAGAGCAAACACACCTCAGGCCACGCACACTCACCATCGAACATGGTACACACCAGATTGAAAAATCAGAAGAAAAGCAAAAAATAAAATAAAATGGAGCGATTGAGAGAGGAAACTGAGTGATAGGGAGATAAAGATAGAGATCGAAGGAAAAACAGTGAATTAAAAGAGAAGTGATTTGTGAACGTGAGAGAGGAGAAAGACGAAAAACGGCCACGATATCGAAATGCTCGTTCGGGTTGCTCGGAGATTAGTTTAGTGTTGGGTTTTATTCAATTTGCGAGTTCGGAGTTGAGGCTTTCTCGTTCGAGGTATTCCCGTCGAAGGTCCAATCAAAATTTTGACGGATTGAAATAAAAATCGAGGTACAATTCTATTTACTCTCTTTTATTTCGTTGTTTTGTCATATTTGATGCATTGAATTGAGTGTTTGATGTTGATTTCTCCGTTGGTAATAGATAGTTGCTGGTGTTGATGCGTCGTTCATTTACTTGGATTATGTGATGAAACGGTACCTCATTTGAGAATTATAATGGATTGTTTTGGGGCGGAAATTGCAAAAATTGATAAAAAGTGAATATTGTCGTATTTTCATTCATTGTTGATGTTTAATGTGGTAGTATCATGCTTTAAGTCGAAACAGGTAGGTAAACGATAAGGGGTAGGCGAATTATTAGAAATTGTGGAATATTGAATGCTTGAAACATACGTTGAATGGCTTGGTTTTATTGCTTTTTGGATCAAATGTATCATTTGGCCGGGGAATGCCCCGAGGTATTTGTGTTTATTCGCCGGGGAATGCACCGAAATATTTTTGTACCCGGAGGACGTTCGTGACGGAGGCCCGAGGCGTCGGGTAGAGCATCAGTCTAAAATTAGTTTAGAATAGGATTCACATTTTTGCATTTTTGTATCTTTTGGACTGTATAATTTGGACTGGATATTATTTTGGTTTTGAATTTTGTTAGATTTGTTTTGTTTTGTTTGTTTTGTGTGTTTATGTGGTTTGTACATTTTATAGTGTTGAATTAGCCGATACATTTCACCGAGCGACCGTGGTCGAACCACGGGATCGAGGGGTGCCTAACACCTTTCCCTCGGTCAACAAAATTCCTGAGTAGCAATCTCTGTTCGCAAACCAGTCTTAAAGAGTCAAAACCATTTTGAAAAGGATTTCCAAAGGTGATTTGGCACACCAAATTATGCCAAGTGGCGACTCTGTGTTTTGAATATAAAAAGTCCTTTTCGAAACAAATCTCCATTTTGTTACTTAATAATGAAAACCCTTTCAAACTTAAAATCGAATCTTTTTGGTTAAAAAAGCGGTGTGACACCCGTTTAACCTTATAACCTTATTTAAGTAAAAAACCTTATAACCTTAATCTCTACCAAATATCTCATATCGTAGAATGTAGATCATTGTAAAGTATCAATGCATGGAACAACATCAACTTGAGCTATTAGGCCTTTGTCAAGTTTGCCAACAGTTTCAGCTTTTCATTTTACTATTTGTTTTTTTACATTTGTGCAGTAGAATATTTGTTGTCTGCTGTTCACAACGATCCTAC
>NW_025867278.1:0-3246 GCF_002878395.1 Capsicum annuum
CCCCTCGATCCCGTGGTTCAACCACGGTCGCTTGGTGGAGTGTATCGGCTAATTTGACATTACAAATGTACAAACCACATAAACACACAAAACAAGCAAACAAATAAATCACACAAAATTCAAAACAAACCAAAATAATGTTCAGTCCAAATTATACAATACAAAATAAAAGAGGTGCTGAAATATAAAACCTATTCGATTCTAAACTAATCCTAAACGAAACTCCACCCGATGTTCTGGGCCTTGATCACGAGCCTCCTTAGCATACATGCTACTTCGGGGCATTCTCCGGATAAATCAATACAAATCCTTCGGGGCATTCCCCGGCCGAATGAGTACAATTCAAACTTTTCGTGTAATAAAGTAGAAAGTACCATTCACGCACATATTCAAACACTCCAACAAATTCTTATTCCTAAATTTGCCTAACCGACCTATGTTTGCCTACCAAGTTCAACGTATTACAATTCTATCATGTTCAACATTATCAATACATCAAAATTAATCAATATTCATTTTCCTCCATTTTTAATCCCAACCCTAATTCATTCTGAACCATGTGATTAACCCATTTCAATACACAATCCACCAATCGAGAATAACGAAAATTCACCAATCATGCTTAGCACATCACACACCCAAATTTCACCAACAGTTCACATAAACAAACAAACCATGGTATCGAATCACACACAATCACAATCACATAAGAATTAAATGAAAGAGAAGAAAGAATTGGACCTTAAATTTGAACCTTTCAAACTCAATGTTATTCGAATAAAGAGAGTCCGCACTCGGAAACATCTAGCCGAACCTTAACACCAACAATCCAACTAGACAAATAATGACCCGTTCACCGTCACTTTTCATGCCGTTACTGTTCACCGGTACTATTTACCGGTACTGTTCACCGATTACTGTTCACCAGTTACTGTTCACCGTACTGTTCACCATTGCCTTTTTTTTTTTTGTTGTTGTTTTTGTTCTTGTGAGGAAGATTATTTTGTGATTGTTGTTATTGTGGAGAAGATGATGATCAAAGAATGGGCCTCCTTTTTCTCTCTTAGAAATTTTCTTTTATAATGGGCATGGATTTGTTATGATGTGGGAATTTTGGTGGATCCCCCATATATTCTTTCTTTGTGGACAAGAAAAAGGAGGGGGGATCACATGGGTAGTTAGGGTGGTGATGGTGATGTGTCATTTTTAATAGGGAGGGGTTGTTAGAATAAGATAAAATTAGTTAGGAATTGTTATTTTTTTCTTTTTGTGAAAGGGTTATCACACGGGTGAGGTCACACACTAAGACGAGGGTAAAATGATAAGAATGCTTTCGGGGAGGGACAAAATTATGTGTCTACATCATGCCCCTCTTTGCAGGTAAACACAAAGTGTTTTCATACAAAGAAGTAGACAACACGACAGAATTTTGACCCGACCATTATTCACGGGGAAGAAACAAAAGGAAAAAGGACGACCGAGTTGGAGAGTATAGTGAGATCCCTTCGAGGCTCCGGTCCATGGTTCTGTCATTACATCAAAAATAAAAATTACAAGTTAAAACATAAATGAAATTACAAAAATCCTATCTATACAGCTTCTGTTGGACTCCTGACTTAAGTTTCATCACCCTATTCTTCAGGCGGGCTCCTAACTTGCAATTTCTTCCACTTGTTGCTTGGTTTTCCAATGCTTCACCTCATTGCTTAACTTTAAATTTCTTCACCCTGTTCTTCAGGAGGGCTCCTGACTTGCTATTTTTCAATCTGTTAACTTTCATCTTTTCACCTTGTTGCTTTGTTTTCAACTTCTTTAGCTTGTTGCTTCACTTTTCATTTATTCGCCCTTTTCTTCAGGCGGGCACCTGAAATCACATCAAAACTAAAAGAAAATTATCCCAAACAAGAATTATTATAAAGAGAAATTTCGTTTGCCAGAAAAGTAAAGTTCAAAAAAAAGAATTAAATTTTTGCCCCAGTTTATTATCAGAAGACTTTTGGGAAAGTCACATCATACCTACTTGCAGGTTGTAATGATGAATCAAGACTCTGACCAAGAAATGTATCTCTTGAGAGTAAAATTGAATAACGAAGTGTGTCTCCTAAGAATTAAAGTAAGGGATTCTAACTAGAAAGTGCGTCTTCTAGAGATACAAGTTTTAGTTAAAAAGTGAGTCACCTAACAAATGAAAACTAGCAAGAAAGTGCGTCTCCAAAGGATTAAGTGCAATAACTTGACTAGAAAGTGCATTTTCTAGAAATCAAGGGGACTGCTAGGAAGTGCATTATCCAAAAGCAAAGTTCGAATTACCCAATCAAAGAAATGTATCTCCTTACCAATGTTGGTTGAATTACCAAACCAAGGAAGTGCGTCTCCTTACCAATGCCGCTTGAATTACTCAAACAAGGAAGTGTGTCTCCTCACAAATGTTTCTTGAATTAACCAAACAAGGAAGTTCATCTCCTTACAAATGTTGTTTGAATTGACCAAGCAAGGAAGTACGTCTCCAATGTTGCTTGAATTACCAAAACAAGAAAGTGCGTCTCCTTATGATATCGCTTGAACTACCAAAATAAGGAAGTGTGTCTCCTTACAAATGTTGCTTGAATTATCCATACAAGGAAGTGCGTCCCCTTACAAATATTGTTGGAATTACCTAAACAAAGAAATGCATCTCCTTACAAATATTGCTGGAATTACAAAACAAGGAAGTGTGTCTCCTTACAAATGCCAATCGACTTACTAAACAAGGAAGCGTGTCTCCTTATAAATGTTACTTGAATTATCAAACAAGGAAGTGCGTCTCCTTACAAATGTTGCTTGAATTTCCCATGCATTTCCTTACAAATACCGCTTCAATTACCAAACAAGAAAGTGTGTTTCCTCACAAATGTTGCTGGATTTACCAAATAAGGAAGTGTGTTTCCTTACAAATATTGCTAGAATTACCCTAACAAGGAAGTGTGTCTCTTTACAAATGTTGCTAGAATTACCAAAACAAGGAAGTGTGTCTCCTTAAAAATGCCGCTTGAATTACCATGGGTTTAAATACCAAATATGTGCAACAACATTGCCTCTTGTATTTGTAGAAGTGAGAATATTACGACCCTTGATGTTTAGGCTTTGAAACTCTTGATTCGAAGGTAGCATGTATTCCTATTTCATACAAAGAAAACTTGTTAGTTTAAAAACATAGTGGTTGGTTTGTGGCTTAGCTTTCACGACAATCATTTTTGCCCCCGTCAC
>NW_025867279.1:0-1428 GCF_002878395.1 Capsicum annuum
ATTCTATTCTAAACTAATCCTAAACTAAACTCCACCCGACGTTCCGGGCCTTGATCACGAGCCTCCTTTGCGTACATGCTACTTCGGTGCATTCCCCGGATAAATCAATACAAATCCTTCGGGGCATTCCCCGGCCAAATGAGTACAATTTAAACTTTTCGTGCAATAAAGTAGAAAGTACCATTCACGCACATATTCAAACACTCCAACAAATCGTTATTCCTAAATTTGCCTACCCTGCCTACGTTTGCCTACCAAGTTCAACGTATCACAATTCTATCATGTTCAACATTATCAATACATCAAAATTAATCAATATTCATTTTCCTCCATTTTTAATCCCCACCTTAATTAATTTTCAACCACGTGATTAACCCATTTCAATAAACAATCCACCAATCGAGAATAACGAAAATTCACCAATCATTCTTAGCACATCACACACCCAAATGTCACCAACAGTTCATATCAACAAACAAACCACGGTATCGAATCACACGCAATCACAATCACATAAGAATTAAATAAAAGAGAAGAAAGAATTGGACCTTAAATTTGAAGCTTTCAAACTCAATGTTATTCGAATAAAGAGAGTCCACACCCGAAAACCTCGAGCCGAACCTTAACACCAACAATCCAACTCGATAAATAATGACCCGTTCACCGTCACTGTTCATCGGTACTGTTCACTGGTACTGTTCGCCGACGCCCTTTTTTTTTTTTGTTGTTGTTGTTGTGAGGAAGATTATTTTGTGATTATTGTTATTGTGGAGAAGATGATGATCAAAGAATGAGCCCCCCCCCCCTTTCCCTCTTAGAATTTTTCTTTTATAATGGGCATGGATTTGTTATGATGTTGGAATTTTGGTGGGTCCCCCATATATTCTTTCTTTTAGTTTGTTATTGTGAGGATAAAAATATGAGTGGGTAGGGAGGTGGAAGCTTTTGATTAGGTAGGTTGTTAGGATAAGATATATTAGTTAGAGGTATTGTTTTTTGTTTATTTTTGTATTTTTGTATTTTTGTGGAATATAATTACATGAGGTTGGAAACATGGTAAGGTGAAATAAAAATGAATAAAATTAAACTTCGGGAGGGACAAAATTAGGTGTCTACAGTATCTCAATAAATAAATGATGAATTGTATATAAAATGAAGACAGGTTAACAATATATATTTATTTAAGTTGTAACTCATATATTACGATAGATAGATAATTCCACAATATTTGAAAAACTAGTTTGGTTACATATTTATTTTCTTATTATACGAACTTGGAAAAACAACATTATTTAAATTTCTTGAATATACACAAAGGCACATCAAGCATATCATAGTAGTTACATTCATTCTTTGAGCCCAGTTATTATAATCTGTGTGTTTCAAGGATACTTCACCAATAACAACATGCTTATTATTTAATTTGCT
>NW_025867280.1:0-1690 GCF_002878395.1 Capsicum annuum
CAACTGGGTTGGGTGTCGAATCCCACATGGAATACTATGATCACTAAGTATTGTGATTATTATTAGACTGTTGGTCGAAGGTTCCAAGATAAGGGGGTTTGGTTTAAGTGCACAATAATATTATCAGTGTAACGATGAGATGATATGTGTAATTATATTTGATCACAGAGAATGACAAGTTAGGGTTATGTCCACCTTGTAGCTTCTACTTCTCTATTAACTATAAGTAATACGGATTTTATACATGCATGCACTTATAGAGAGACATATTCTAATTCTAAATCCAAATGTTTTTCAACCATTAATGATTTATTAACCTTAGTTCTTTCGAATCCAAAGTGTGCAACAAATTGTATGAACTCTCCAAGAAGTTAATCCTGCTAAGGCATTAACGTGTAAAATAGAGGTTGGAAACCCTATTTTCTTGTCAAACTCTCTTTTCCAAATAGTAACTTTTCTATCGAACAAGTTATTGCTATGATGGCGCATTCCCTATGTTTGTAACCATGAGAATTCAATCAAAATGAAGAGAGTAATGATATAAGTGGATTAACACATCATAAATTCAAAAACCCATAGCAATACAGAGTATACTACAAGGTTTCCATAACCCTAACAGATAAACTTAGCTACTCATGAATAAAACAGAAATCAACATAGAAATATTCATCATACCAAAACTAGCGAAATTAAGAGAGAAACACGTTTCTCTCTCTCTGTCCTCAAGCTAAGCCTCTTTTCTCTTGTTTTCAAAATAATACAGAATGTGAATAATCCCTAAAAATTCAGCAATAATGCTTTTAATAACATCCTTCTCTAATAAATTGCTACTGCATCCTTAACTATTTAAAAATATTGATTTTGCCCGGGAAAAAGTTCCCATACATCACATTCAGTCCAAAAGCTGCTTTCCTTTTTATGTGAAGTTTTCCTTTGCTGTCCACAGGTCCCCAAAGTGCTGAAATCTTCCTTATTAGTACCTGAAAAGCATGCTAATCACATAGGTCAGCTCACTTAACTAAAAATAGACTAAAAGTGCAAGAATTATGTATTTTATCCTCAAAACTTAGCTAAAACATGGGTAATTTATGGTTCTTAGACGTATAAATACGCCCAACATCAGGACCCCAGGTCCACCCCCAAAACCGTGCACTATAGCACACCGATTTGGCCCAAAAATGCCCCATTTGTGTTGTTTCGCCCATTTGTCCACCCAAATAACCACAAAAAATTAAACTGACCACACTAGGATGATCCATAACTTTCCTGACATACTTTGGTTAATTTTTTGCCCATAGCACGCTCGACCCCTGGGCCCAACCCCAATATCGTGAGCTATAGCACACCGATTTAGCCTGATAATGCCTCGTTCGCGTTGTTTTGCCCGTTTATCTTTTGAAATGGCCATAAAAAATTAAACGAACCATACTGGGACAATCCCCAATCTCCCTAGCATGTCCCGATCAATTTTTAGCCCACAGTACGCTCGAACCTTGGGTCCACCACCGAAACCATGGGCTATAGCACACCGATTTGGCCAAAAAATACCCCGTTCACACCATTTTACCCATTTGTCCACCCAAAAGGCCATGTAAAATTAAAAAGACCATTTAGCATGATCCCTAACTCCCCTAACATATCCTGATAAACCTTTGGCCCACAGCACGCCCGGATCCTGAGCCCACCCCTA
>NW_025867281.1:0-2645 GCF_002878395.1 Capsicum annuum
ATTGTTTGTATTTTTTGCATTGAAATATGTTTATAAAATTAGTATTACTTATTATTTTCACTTGTAAAATAAATATTACAGTTTTGATTATTATTAATAAAACTAATTTTCTATCATGCTAATTTACTTCATAAAGATCATTATTAGCTTATATACTTAATTAGTATTTCTTTTTTTTTCCTAGAAGATAATGTTTATGTTTTTATGAAGATTTTGTTATATGATTTTTTTTTTTTAAAATGAAGATAATGTTTATGTTTTTATGCAACTCAATGCTGCTTTGATTTTTAAAACTTTGGAGCTCAAAAGGACATGAACAGAAGACATTACTTCCATATGTTTCTGCTGAGACAGCGGATAATTATCGCCAGAAATCAATATTTGAAAAGCCACTGTCAATATTGAACCATCTTGTGCATTTCCAGTACTTCTGCTGGTCGAAGCGAGTTGACCATCGGGACTTATGGTGATACCTGAGGCAGTGATAAAATTAAAAATTTTGTTAAGGGTATTCAAGATTAGTATATATGTATGAAAAGTAATATTTGACCTATTTTTCGATGAAGGGTGTTCTACTGACTGAGGGCAAAATGGAAACTTTTGTGGCATCACCTCCATTGATAACTGAAGTGATTGTTAGTAAATCTATAGGTGCATAGATTATAAATGCTCCCATTTCATCAATGCTCGACTCTTGAATTATTAACATGTTGCTTTCCGTTGGCACATACGGCTGCATACATACATTACAACAATTTAAAAAATATAAGTGTAAGCACTACAAAGAATACGAATTAATAACAGACAATTTCTATCGCTAAACAGTAAAAAAACTTGTCGCTTATCACATCTAACAAGGGACTACCAAAAAACACATGTTAATTACGGAATATTTAATTAGCAACAGATCAACGATGAATTATGTTAGTAAATATATATAACAAAGAGGAGTTTAACTTCTATAGTCTAAAGCGCACAAAAAAATTCACATATTTGAATCGATTAAAAGATAGTTATTGGATCACCTTACAAAAAAAAACAAGTGGAATTATTAATCTACAAAATAAGACAGATTATAACCAACTATAATAGGCTAAGGTACATGATTATGTAAAGAAACAAAATTCAAGTTGTCAGTATATATAAGTTAAACGCGACAATGAGAAAAGAAGAATCCAATCATAAGTCATTTTATTTGATTCTTAAAAAAAATATCATTATTACTTGATAATTTAAGCAGAAAGCAGCAAACTATAAATAAATATGACAAGTACCTGAATGATTGTAATACATTATTCCCATTGGTCAAAAAATACCACTGAAAAATAAATAAATCAAATGATAGATAATGCAAAAGTGTTATATAATAAAGACAAAATATTAATATCAAACTTTGTTTAACAAAGGAGAGAACTAGAGAGAATTTTAGTAGTATATTTGTTACTACTTCTTATGTATATATAAAATGTACAAATGGTGTGTATTTATAGATACCATACTTTGTTTCTAAGTACACCAATCTTGACTTCAAGTTGGTAAGTTGGTCAAGTATATATGTATTCAAATCCAAATTGAATACCAACTTTTAGTCTTCAAATTCAACTTGAATACCAACTTTAGTCTTCAAATCAAATTTAAGTACCAACTATTATTTCTAATATCTATAATAGTGAAGTATATGAACATCCACCAAATACATTATTTACAATACCCCCTTGGATGTTCATGTGAAGAGAAATTCTAAAGGAAATAGGATGTACAATAACGGTTTGTAATACGCCTTGTTTGCTGACTCATTAAAAACCTTACCAGGAAAACTCAGTGGGATAAAACCTTGGTTAAGAAAAAAAGAGTGCAGCACGTATGTACTCCCCTTGATAAAAATATCACTTAATGTCTAGGAGACGACGCATCCCAATCTTGTATCTCAAATTCTCAAAGTTTGATGTTGGCAATACTTTAGTGAACATATCTGCTAGATTATCACTTGAAAGAATTTATTGAACATTTATTTCACCTCTCTTTTCAAGATTGAGTGAAAAAGAATTTTGGTAAAATGTGTTTTGTTCTATCTCCTTTAATGTAACCTCCCTTCAATTGAGCTATACATGCAGCATTATCTTTATACAATGTAGTTGAAATATCTTTATTCGAATAAAATCCGCACATTTCCTGAATATGTTGAATCATTAATCTCAACCAAACACATTCCCGGGTCACTTCATAAATGACAATGATTTCTGCATGATTTGAAGAAGTTGCAGCTAATTCTTGCTTCATTGAACGCCATGATATAGCTGTGCCACCATATGTAAATAAATAACCCATTTAAGACCGAGCCTTATGTGGATCAGATAAGTATCCTGCATCTGTATAACTAATCATTTTTGACTTGGATTCATTTGAATAAAATAATCCCAAGTCAATAGTTCCCCAAAGATATCTGAGTATGTGCTTGGCACCATTCCAATGTCTTTTAGTTGGGGAAGAGTTGAATCTTGTCAATAAACTTACGACAAAACAAATATCAGGTCGAGTATTATTGGCAAGATACATTAGTGCCCTGATCACATTAAGATATGGAGTTTCATCACCAAGAAGATTTTCATCATTTTCTTGAGGTCGAAATGGATCTTGGTTTGCAT
>NW_025867282.1:0-1868 GCF_002878395.1 Capsicum annuum
GAACCAATTGAGAGGGAAAAAATAATCATAATTTATTGGTCTAATGCATACAAGTGTTATTGTATATATCATATTTCAGACCAACACATGAAACTTTGTTCTCATTAGCGATGGTTTAACTATTTATCGAATGCATTCAATGCCAAACCATCATCATCAAGATAACTTTCTTGATTGCACAATCTGAAAATTATGTTCTTGACTCAATTTTATTGAGCAAACAACTTTATGAATGTCAAACGTAGGTTGACTATAAATGTACATGTGATCATCTTATTGATGCATCTTTTCAATATATCACATGCTAGGTGAACGGATCCTTATTCACCTTTTATTCTTTTCAAATTTTGAGGGATCCAATCCCAAAATTAGTTGGTCCAACCAACTTATCATGAGAACAAACAACATTAAAGTTCATAAAGAATTTTCTAATTCTTCAATATATGTTCAATACTCAGTATGTACATCTTCGGGATATCACAATCGTTCATGTCAACTTATGAACTTTTAATCTAGTAAACTTCAAGTTTACCATAATATGTGTTTTTGCTTTAGTAAATTTCAGATTTACTATTATATGAATAAATTTCAGATTTACTACTTCAAAAGTAAATTTTAAAATTATTCAACCTCTTTCGGAGGTGAGTTGTGATACAATCACAATCAAGTGCACGTTTGCATTAATAAGTTTCTTATTCCCTAGGAATTAAATATAATCGTGCCTTAAGCCTATCAAATTATGATAGCTTGTAACCTCTTTCAAGATTTTGCTACTTCAGAAGCAAATCGAGGCATACATATGATGTAGAGAATTTTTCGCTAGTATATCTTATAATCATATAAACGTGTGAAAATATCATCACTTTTGATGATCATTATCATATTGTCCCTCCACGCGTATATTCGTGCATTTAATCACTTGTCTTCTTTCAGACATATTATACACTGCTATCAAATACACCTCAAGAATGAAGTAAGTTGTCATATTTCAGACTTATCATATATTGCTACCACATTCACTTCATGAAATGAAGCATATTCAATGGGTCGAATTTTACGACTTTTCATTAAACACCCATTATTTTGACTTAGCCATCATAATATCATCAATATGGTGTATTGAGATTCAAACTCAACATTTTATCTATATAAAGGCGTCTTAGGCATGAATCGATGAGACGTGAACCCAACATATTATCATCCTTTTTTATAATATTGTTTTTGAGGAATAAATTTAAAATATAAATGGTTCCAAACCAATTATTTTTCCTCAAATCCAATAATAATTATATTAATAGTAGCAAAAGAAAGATAACATAAAGAATTACTAACCTTAAATCCTTCAGATTTATAATCTCACCTTGTTTGTCAGAGTCTCGTGCTGATAACGTGTTATAAAATAATAAAGAACAAGAAGAGTAGACACAATAGAGAAAGTGATTTTTATTTTTCTCTTGAGCCCCTCTATTTATAGAGAAAATTTACTCCTAGTCTGAGTAGATGCTTCAAATTCTAACAGATATCAAAGTAAATCTTGATAGATCTTGATAGACATTCACTATAATGTAAATACATTTATAACACAAACAAATATTTTAAATAGTTATACTTATTTCTATGCAATTCAAACGCAGTAATACTACTTATTACTTTACTAATATATAGTTGGCTAATGTATATTAATACCATGGTAGAGTGGAGTTTTGTATCTAAATATACTTGGTTCTTTTTCAATGATGTAAAAATAGACCATGGTTCTTTGTATCAAAATTACATTTTAACGTGAAAAATTATAAACTTTCCGAGTCTTAAGTTTCATTGTTGTTTGTTAACCTCAAATAGACTAGGATTATGCAACTTCTCCCCAC
>NW_025867283.1:0-1161 GCF_002878395.1 Capsicum annuum
TCATTTATTCGTTGACTTATTTCAGCTAATTTATGAAGGCTTTGATTTATTTTATTTTGTCTACAAATTTTATTTATTCCTTAGATTTGAAATTATTAATTAAAAAGGAATACTAGATTCAAATATTGCAACAAATAATGTATATTTTGCAACAGACGACACATCTATTGGAAAATTCGAAAAGATTTAGACATATGTTGCAACAGGTAGGTGATCTGTTGGAATTTATCAAACAGGTTTTCACACTGTTGCAACAGATGGACTTTAGATAAAAACATCAAGTTAATGCAACAGATGCCATATCTATTGAAAAAAATAGATTTAGACATATGTTGCAACAGATGGACTTTATCTGTTGCAACAAATGACACATCTATTGGAATAATCGAACAAATTTATACATATGTTGCAACAGGTAGGTATCTGTTGGAATTTATCAAACATGTCTTTCCACTGTTGCAACAGATGGACTTTAGATAAAAACATCGAGATAATGCAACAGATGACCAACCTATTGAAACAGATTAACTATATGTCAGAACAGGTAGGATAACTATTACAACGGATGGAGAATCTGTTACATTATAAAAATTCAACTTTTGTTGGACATAAAAAATTGTCACTATGTTTAAAAAGGTTAAAGTGAATTGAAATAAAAAAGGCGCAACCCATCGACGGCGTTCAGTTCAAACACCTAAAATAAAATAGGCATCAAGTAGACATGTTCATTTTAAAGACGTAAAATAAAATAGGCATCAAATGTCTTAGTGTTAGTCCTGGCACATTTCGCTGACTTGCCGTCACTTGACCCCCAACGGTCATTTTTTGCCCCCATTGTCTTACATATTCATCTTCCTCCTAAAATTTAACCCTAAATTCCCAAATCTTCTTCTTCATCGTCATCTTCTTTTATCTATCCAAATTCTTCAAATTATTACTTTCATTTTTTCCAGCTGACCTTGACAATGTCGAGCGCATCTTCCACTATTTTTTGTAATAAAGATTTTTGATATTGTAAGTGCGGTCATGAAGCTCTGTTAAAGACTTCTTGGACTCAATAAAATCCGGATCGTAGGTTTTTTACTTGTAAGATTTCAAAGGTAATTATTTTTTTATTTAATTAATTGATTAATTATTGACTTGTAATTATTTTGTAACTGT
>NW_025867284.1:0-4925 GCF_002878395.1 Capsicum annuum
GAGAGGTGAACTGGGTACCTCTGTCTAAGATAATGGACAACAGAACACCGTGTAATCTGACCAACACCTTGATATAGAGTTTGGCATAATCCTCGGCTGAATAAGAGGTATAAAATGGAAGGAAATGAGCTAATTTGGTCATTCTGTCTACAATGACCCAGACTGAATCATGCTGATGACGAGTTCGAGGCAAACCCATCACGAAGTCCATGTTCACAACTTCCCACTTCCAAGTAGGAATACTGAACTCCTGCATGGACCCACAAGGCTTCTGATGTTCTGTCTTAACTTGCTGACATATAGAGCACTTAGCCACAAACTCTGTAATATCTATCTTTATCCCACTCCACCAATAGATTTCCCGCAAGTCACAGTACATCTTTGTGGACCCTGGATGGATAGAGTAACACGTGCCATGCGTTTCTATAATAATTCGTTGCCTTAAGTCATCTACACCTGGAACACAGAGATGACCTTGACAACGTAAAACACCATCTCCCCCTTGGGAGAAAACTCTACTTTCTAATCCTGAACTGACTCTTTCAACTTGACAAGGTTGGGATCTCTATCTTGCTTTTCTTTCACCTCAGATACTAGAGATGATTCTGAACTACTCTGAATACATACACCACCGTCTGAAGAATCGACCAAGCGAGCGCCTAGTCTGGCAAGCTGATGGACTTCTTGAGCTAACTTCTTCTTACTATCCTCTACATGAGAAACACTACCCATAGATAGCCTACTGAGAGTGTCGGCCACTATGTTGGCCTTGCCTGTATGATAGAGGGCACTCATATTGTAGTCTTTTAAGAGCTGTAACCACCTTCTCTGATGAAGATTGAAATTTTTTTTAGAAAAGACATACTGAAGAATCTTGTGATCTGTGAAGACATATATATGAACTCCATACAGATAATGCTTCCAAATCTTCAAGATAAAGACTACGACTGCTAACTCAAGATTATGAGTATGATAATTCCTCTCATGGGTTTTAAGCTGTCTGCAGGTATAGGCTATGACCTTACCATGCTGCATGAGGACACAACTCAAACCTACTCTGGATGCATCACAATACACCTCAAACCCATCTAAACCATCTAAAAGAGCTAAGACTGGGGCTGAGGTAAGTCGATTCTTGAACTCTTGAAAACTCTTCTCGCAAGGGTCTGACCACTAAAACTTAACTTTCTTCTGAGTCAATCTAGATATAGGGGATACAATAGATGAAAATCCTTCAACAAACCGTGTATAATAACCAGCCAAACATATGAAATTCCTGATATCTGATGGAGAGACAGGTCTTTCCCAATTTCTTACTACTTTGGTCTTTTGAGGATTAACTCTAATGCCATCACCGAAAATGATGTGACCAAGAAATGCTACTGACCTTATCCAAAATTCGCACTTACTAAATTTAGCAAATAACTGATGATCTCTGAGAGTCTAAAGTACTGTCCTAAGATGGTCTGCATGATCGCGCTCACTGCGGGAATAGACCAGAATATCATCTATGAAGACTATGACGAATATGTCTAAGTACTGCTTGAACACGCGGTTGATCAAGTCCATGAAAGCTGCTGGGGCATTAGTAAGACCAAATGACATGACTAAGAATTCAAAGAGACCATACCAAGTATGGAAAGCTATTTTTGAAATGTCACTTTCTCTAAATCTGAGCTGATGATAGCCAGATCTGAGGTCTAGCTTAGAGAAATCATTGGCACCCTGAAGTTGGTCAAAAAAGCCATTGATTCTAGGAAGAGAATACTTGTTCTTGACTGTGACCTTATTGAGTTGACGGTAATCAATGCACATTTTGAGAGAACCGTCTTTCTTATGAACGAATAAGACTGGTGCGCCCTACGGGGAAATATTAGGTCTGATGAATCCCTTCTCTAAGAGATCCTTCAACTGTTCTTTCAATTCTCTAAGTTTTTTTGGTGCCATTATACATAGTGGAATAGAGATAGGCTTAGTATCTAGAAGAAGATCAATGCCGAAGTCTATTTCCCTTTCGTGAGAAATTTTTAGAAGATCTTCGGGAAAGACATCTAAATATTCATTCACTACTGAGACTGATTCAAGACTGGGATTTTTGGAACTAGTGTCCTTAACTTGAACAAAATAATAGACATATCCTTTAGATATTATTTTCCTTACCCAAAGGTAGGAAACAAGTTGACCCCTGAAAGCGGATACACTACCCTTCGACTCAAGGACAAGTTCATTTGGAAACTAAAACTAGACTATTCTATTTCTTCAGTCAACTCTGGCATAGAAGGAATGAAGCTAATCCATGCCGAGAATGATATTAAAATCAGTCATCTCTAATTCGACCAAGTCTGCTGAAGTGACTTTCTGAAATATCATAACCAGACAATTCCTGTATACCCGCCAGGATATGATGGTTTTCCCACTGGGGTAAAGACTGAGAAGGGCTCTGCTAGAATTTTGGGACTGATTTTGAAATCAATTGCTATATAGGGAGTAACAAAAGACAAAGAAGCTCTTGGATCTAGCAAAGTGTAAACATGCACATGAAAGATCTGTAATGTACCAGTAACTACATCAGAAGAATTTTCCTGATCTTGTCGGTTCTGAAGAGCATATAGTCTATTGGGGCATTGTAAGCTAGTAGCACTGGTTGTGGCACTCTGCTGATTCGGGCGACCGAACTGAGCTAAGGAGCGGAGATGACTCTGATAACCTGACTAAGGGTAGTCTCTAACTCTGTGGCCTAGCTTGCCACAATCAAAACAGACATCGCTGCCAGCTTTGCAAGCACCCTTGTGGTTCTTACCACAAGTCTAACAAAGAGGACTAGTTCGAACATTGCTGACACTTCCCTGAAACTTAAAGCCTGGCACTCTATCTCTGAACTTAGGATCTAGAGCATTAGCTGAAGAAGGAGATGGAACTGATGACTTAGGATAAAACTAAGAACGGTTTCCTTCTTCTGATTTAGGCTGACTAAAATTGAAGCCACCTGTCCTAGCTTTCTTATTTTACTTTTCCCTCTACTAAACCTTATGCTCCTCTATCTGCTGAGCATAGGTCATAAGTCTGGCTAAAGTCATGTTACTATTTAGCATGGCAATCTGCACTCATTAACCACACTATCATTTACCCCTGAAGCAAACTTACCTATCTTGGCTCTGTCGTCTGTAACCACATTAGGGGTATATCTGGCTAATTGAGTAAACTTTAGAGAATACTCTTTCACCATTATATTTCCTTATCTGAGGTTGATGAATTCTAGCACCTTAGCCTCTTTAAGCTCTTGGGAAAAGAATCTGTCTAAGAATACAGTGACAAATTTCTCCCACTCTATAGGACCTGCGTCATCTGACCTTACTGACTTTCACTGTTTGAACCAAGTATGAGCCACATCCTGTAACTGGTATATGTCTAACTCAGCACTCTCAACAGTAGTCAAACCCATGATGTCTATCACTTTCTGAACTTGATCAATGAATTCCTGAAGGTCTTTATCTACTTTAGACCCGTGGAAGGACGGAGGATTCATTCGGGTGAAGTCTTGAATCCTCATTGTAGATGAGTTAGCCACTGGGTTGGTCGAAATGATAGCTGGTCGCTCATTATGGGAAGATACTGACTGAGAAAAAGTGGTAAATGCGGTCCTGAACTCTACATGAGAAACATGATCGCCCAAAGATTTTTTGGGCTGAGGGGCTGACTGACTTCTCCTTTTAGGAGGCATATTCTGAAATAAAGAGAAGAAGAAGATTAGATTGAGAGACTGACTTGTGATTATGCTCACTGGCATGTCATAAATACTGAAATAAGGAAAACTGTTCCTAAATATCTCATAGCCTCTTGCACATAAATATGGTGCACAATACCCATGTACAATACTCTACTAGATATGGCTTTCAGACTTCCTAGGACTCTATTAAACCTTAGGCTCTGATACCAAGTTTGTAACACCCCGATTATCTAAACCGAAATGCTACACGGTGCTTATGACCTCGAAGGATAACAAGTTAACCCATGACTAATATCTATACCTGTATACTGCATAAAATACTGAATAATATGGAAATATGCACTGAAAGGCCATAAGGTTCAATAATGAACATAACTTGGATGAGATAATATCTGTGGGGTAATATAATACCCAAAACAAAACTGTAAACACTGGAGTCTAAAACAAAATAGTCTGCATCTAGTTTGAAAGTCTCTGTTGTTTGAATAATATAAATAAGGAGTTGATGGGATATGTCCCTAACTAACTCCAACTAATAACCAATCAATGAAATAGTAGAGAAATAATCATGTCCTCGAAGGATGAGGAATCACTTCTATTCTAACTGCTGAGATTGGAATCTACTGCTGATCTAGAACTCGTGTCTTTGAACCTATGTTGTAACATAAAAAAAAATCACTGTAGCACAAATGCGTCAGTACAATGTAATGTACTGAGTATACATGTGAGGTAGGCTAATGCATGGGTTAACATGCATGAATAATGCTAGCTAGCTATCTAACATGAATGCGTGAATGCATACATAAATACGTAACTGTAACTGATAATATGGTATTGAGATTTTTGAATCTGAATACTGATGACATTACATACTAAAAACAGATATATCTAATATAATAAATAGCTATATCTAAATGTAACTGATAACATGGGTGACTATATCTGACAATCCTGAATCTGATGGAACTATTTGAGTTCCTTACTGTATTTAAGTCAATTGTATCTGACAGTCTTGAATCTAAAAAACTATCTGAGTTCTTTTACTGAGACTGGTACTAAAACTATGGGAGGTAGTATTTAACCGATATGCCCCTAATACGTCATTATGGATGAGATAGGGTCCAATCTATAACTCCAATTAGAAAGGTGTTAGTGCCGCGACACTGGTAAGGAAAAGTTGTGGGCAAACCTCATTTGA
>NW_025867285.1:0-1616 GCF_002878395.1 Capsicum annuum
AACAACATTTTCATAACCTTCTTTATTTTTATATTCTTTGAGAAAACCAAAAATATTGGTTATATATCCCAAAATATTACAAACCGCAGGATAATAAGCACCGAAAAATTCAACTGTAGCTACATAAATTTTTTCCAAAAACTTAACAAGATCATTAATTACAACCCAATCAGAATCAAGTAGCATGCAATCGGTAAAATCAGCAAATGAACCACAATGTTGGTTAAAAGCTAATGTAATAGGAACTCTATATTTATAACAAGTTTTTAAAAAATCATACGTATAATTCCATCTAATATCAATTTCCTCATGCATCAATATCGGTGCAAATCCATTTTCTTGACATTTAACTTTAAATTCTTTAATTCCTGATCTATGATTATTTTCTTGTATAAAACCAGCAGCAAGACGGATTTTTTCAATATAAATCTCAAAAAACTTAAAACCATCTTTTACAATTAAATTATATATATGACATGCACACTTAATATGAAAAATTTCAGGTAACGGCGGTGATAGCTTAGATTTCAACTTTGTTATAGCAGTCTTGTTGTTAGAAGCGTTATCAAAAGCGGTACATAAGATTTTATTTTCGATACCATAAAATGATGCAACTTTATGTATCGAGTCAACAATAAATTGTCCAGTATGTTTACGATATTCATCATATAAAAAAGCAAGAATACGTTTTTGCATCACAAAATTACTATCCATCCAATGACAAGGAACGATTAAATAATCATTTTTATTTACAGCACGACCAAGATCAGAAGTTAGGGATATTCTACATTGAATATTTTTTAACAATGTAGATAAATAAAAACAATATTGTGAATGAAGTTTAAAAATATCAGACCGGCAAGTACTTCTAGGAATACCATTAAACATAGGATTATAAATTGCTTGAATATAATGAATAAAAGCATCAAAAGAAGGAAAACTAAAAGGCAAACAATCTACAACTACCATTTTTGCTATTTCTTCTCGGTCCCTCAGTTTATTATACTTCTTCATTACGTGATCGGTTGTTGGGTCCATTCTAGTTTGTGTGGGCCTACCAACAGCCTCACCATTTTGTGCAATTTTTAACTCTCTTTCGTGGTCTTCAGCTAAATGTCTCATTAACGTACTTGTACCCCCTTGCTTGCCTCCTCTTTTATGCTTATATATTTTTTGACAAATATTGCATTGCACCTCAGTGTCTGATATACGTTCAAAAAATTTCCATGCAACACTAGTTTGTTTACGAGCTCTTGGGGAACGGGGAGGACTAGTTTGTTTACGAGCTCTTGGGGAACGGGGAGGACGGGAAGAGAGATTAACCGATTCGGATCTAACATTAACATTTCCTACTTCGGGTGTCTCACTAATATTTTCATCATCTTCATCTAAATCAACCGCATCTACTTCATTTTCTTCTTCTATACCGTAATTTTTCTGAACTTCTAAATAATCCATATCGTGAGCACCTACACCTGTTTCTTCCTCAAAAGGTTGACTAAGTGGTACCGGAGGCGAAGACACACGGGTATATCTAGTACTTGAAGTACCTCTACCGCTAGTAATTCGTTTTTTGCTACCACTAACACTTCCGGGACAAAATTTTTTGACACTTT
>NW_025867286.1:0-1923 GCF_002878395.1 Capsicum annuum
CATGTTGAGACCACCATTGAATAAACCAGTTTGGGATAGGTTTTTCAAATACTTTAGCACAAACTTTTATGAACCAAGTGTGTTTGTGCTTATAATTATTATAATATAATACTTGAGAAAAGGCTTTAATATAATCCCAGTAAGTGAAATTGGCAAGTGTTTGGCCCATTGGTCCCATTGGCATAGATTGTTGAGTCATTGACGAAATTTCCCATTCTTCAATAGGAATAAGTTTTGTAATTACCATTTTGGAGTATCCATGAACTCCAGGGGTAGTTTCTCCGAGGGGGCTGTGATCAAAGGTTGCACTGAAGGTTTGCACTAATATATGTTCATAATAAGTTCGAGTTTTGTATGATTCGCCAGTAAAATATACGTTGGCAGTAATGTAATTTTTGAGTAGTCTCCATGCTTCTTCAGAATTTTTTTGTCCGGGAATATGCTGATTTTCAATATATAATATAAGTTCTCTAGCATCCAGTTTTTCATATGAAGGCTTATCTTCAGAATTTTCTTGAACTATAGACGCAAAAGAATCTACAGTTTTTTGTTGATCTGATAGATAAGATTACAGTTGTTTGTATAATGGATGATTTTCAGGAATGTCTTCTAAATGTACAGAAGAACCAATATTCAGAGTTTTGGATGATGAAGATTCATTTCGAGTAATTTTTGAATTAATTAAAGTTCTATTTCCTTGCTGCAATATACGGAAATTAGAACTTGCAGAGCTATATGCAGAATTTCTTCGATCAAAATATGAAGGGTTTGTTCGTCCTCCTTGATATGAAGAGTTTTGATTTCTTCCACCTCATCCTCTTCCTTTGGCGAGTTGCTAAGGAGGATCCATACTGCATTAATAATTAGGAATTTGAT
This sequence comes from Capsicum annuum, assembly GCF_002878395.1. Taxonomy (NCBI): domain Eukaryota; kingdom Viridiplantae; phylum Streptophyta; class Magnoliopsida; order Solanales; family Solanaceae; genus Capsicum; species Capsicum annuum. Next base: position 877 of record NW_025867286.1, read on the forward strand.
CAGCATACCATGACATATATTCAGAGAGATCTTCATAAATTGTGTCCTTAGTGATAAGGTCCTCAATGACTTTCCGTAGTATGAGCATGTGTAAATCCATACTTAAAGAAACTGCTTTTATAAAGGTGATTAAGAACTTTGCAGAGAACAAGTGTAGAAAGAACTTCATTATATCTGTAAACATTAATCACTTAAGTCAATATCAAACCAATAAATTTCTTTTTCAAGGAATTCGTCATGGTGAACAAAATTTTCTTCTTCTATTAGGCTACGAATTAGAGTTTCTAAGATAAGAAAATGAATATCTTCGTTTAGTGGAATGCATTTGATAATAGTTATTATAGTTTTCTCAAAGAGGAAGTATGTATAAAAATTCATGTTAGATATTCTCGAGATAGAAAATCAGGCAAAGAATTTTCACTACCCTTTTTCTATTGTATTTCATAATCAAAAGGGGCTAATTGTGCCTGCCACCGCGCAAATGTTAATTTAGAGACATCATGTTTGAAGTCTTTATTAAACATAAATTTGACGGATTGAGCATCAGTTCTAATTATAAATTTTTGGTTATACAAATCATCTTGGAATTTTAAAACGCATTTTACAATAGTTAACATTTCATGGGCTACCGTGGCGTATTTTTTCTGACTTTTCGTTCATTTACCAGAATAAAATCGAATCAAACATTCGGTCTTCGTATGGGGAATAACTTGTTTAAATATTCCGCCATATCCAATATTTGAAACGTCAGTTTCAACGATTTTTAACCAGTTAGGGTTTGCAAGAGAAGTACAAGGAAGGGTTTGAACTCTGTTTTTAATTAATTTTACTAAATTAGTGTGTGCTTGAGTCCAAGGAGTTTTGTGATCCTTTTTTAGTCTATCATATAAAGGAGCTAAGTCTCTAGACAAATTTTCATAAAAAGGGAAAATATAGTTAAGACTACCGAGGAACCTTTGAAGCTGTTTTTTATCAGTAATAATATCAGGGAATTTTTTATCAAATTCTAGAACTCGTTGTATAGGTTCAATAGAACCTTGAGAAATA
>NW_025867287.1:0-1977 GCF_002878395.1 Capsicum annuum
CAAGAAGATGCTGCATAAGATCGAGATGCAAAGGTCAAGGATGTTCTCATTAAGGGGAGTTAATATGCACTGTACTCTTTTTCCCTTACGAGGTTTTGTCCCACTGGGTTTCCCTTGTAAGGTTTTTAATGAGGCAGCCGAAATGCGTATTATTAGAGATGTGTACTCTTTTTTCTTCACTAGATTTTTTTTTCTACTGGTTTTTTTCTAGTAAGGTTTTAACGAGTCACATTATCTACCAATTAGACATTCAAGGGCGCGTGTTATAAATGTATTTACATTATGGTGAATGTCTATCAAGATCTATCAAGATCTACTTTGATATTTATTAGGATTTGAAGCATCCGTCTTTTACTCAGACTAGGAGTAAATTTCTCCTATAAATAGAGGGGTTTTGTTCATTATATTTACAATCATATAATCTCTCATCCTCAAGAGAAGTAATAAGAATTATTCTCTCTTCTCTCTCTACTCTTGTTCTTTATTCTTTCTTGCTTTATAACAAATTTCAACATAATTTGAGAAATTTTAGGTACTTTTATTTATTTTATTATTATTATTATTATTATTGTAATTAATGAAGCTCGGTAATTTATTAATTACGTTAATTTATCACTTTAAATAAATATTAGTTTAGTTTATTGTTAAAAATAAATAGCATTTTGAATAAATGAAATTGTTATGAGTTTATAAAAGACAAATTTATGTTTTAATGTTAGGTAAATTTTAGTGATGTTTTTCATAAAATTTTATTTCGATTAAGAATGCGGCATACGCATATTTTCGAGACATTTTTAAAATTCAAGGATGCAACAATGCACCTCAATAAATATTTTTTCTAAAAAATAATTTTTCACCAATTAAATACGAGAGTCTTAAATAATTTTGGGTATAGAAAAATGAGTGAACTTAGGCACAAAACATAAAGACAATACTAACTTTTTACTATCTTCTAGATTTGAAGCTTAAATGCAACTAAAATTTATGTTGGGTAAATTATGACTATTATTAAATGTGGAAAAAAATATTTATTAACTTTAAAATAGGAGACCCACCAAACTTCACCTTTTAATCATTCTCACCGTTCCCTTTTTTCGTACTTCTCCCTCTATTTCTCTTGAGTCTTTTTTTTTACATCAAATTTTAAAATTAACTTTATTATATATTGATCATAATTCTTTAAAATATTTTTGAGTAAAGGTCGTCAATGATTAACTAAATTTTGAACTTATCACATAAATTATTTATTTATTTATTTGTTATATAAAAGTCATTCAATTATAAAGTTTATCACAAAAGTATTTTTCTTAAAATATTAACTAGGCTTCACAAATATGAAAAATATTATTTTTATAATGTGTCAATATTTATCATGTCTAAAATATTTTGAATTTTGATTATCATTATTGAAATATTTTCAAATTAGACTTATAAATTATTTAAACATAGTTTAAATTTATTGAAATATAATAATTAATTAAAACTATTTAATGAGAGGACATATTAATAATGAATATGATTAATATTCACAAGTTATCAAATTATTGTAACATAGAGGTAAAAAACTACAACAATAATATGTTTTGATATCGTTAATTGTTGTTAACTAGACTCCACACATGTGAACTTTGTGATTTTCATGATTCCTATAATTAGGGGTGTACATAGGTCGGGTTGGTTCGGTTTTTTATTAAAATATAACCAAACCAATAATGTCGGTTTTCTAAATCTATAAACCAAATCAAACCAATATGCAATCGATTTTTTATTTCGATTTTAGTCGGATTTTTTTTGGTTTTTTTGATTTTCTCATTTTTTTTACAATATAATGTGATTGAAGAAAAAAATTAAATATTTTCACTAAAAAGATTAAAAAAAAAAAAGAATGGTCATAGAGTAGTTCCAATAAAAATTAAGTTGGTAAATTACCAAGACGTCTAAACTACTATCTCTCAAAGTAATATTATGTGGACACCT
>NW_025867288.1:0-1936 GCF_002878395.1 Capsicum annuum
ATTTAGACATTTTGTTGTTTGAAAGTATTTTTGTAGTTTTTTCATACCCACTTTTGTAGGACATTTTGTACATGTTGTAGACTTTTGAAAGTATTTACGTTTAGTTTTTGATAGTTGTTGTTGTTGTATTGATTTGATTACTACTGTATTGGATTGTTGTTGTTGCATTGTGTATTTGGGTTTTGATTTTTATTTTAAAAAAAAATCCAGAAAAACCGACCACTTGTGGTCGGCTTTTCAATTTTTTTCCCAGAAAACCAACCACAAATGGTCGGTTTTTGAATTTTAAATTAATGAATTAATTTAATAAAAAGCCGACCACTTGTGGTGGGTTTTTTTCCTGAAATTATTTTTTTTAATTTTAATAAAATAATAATAAATTTTTAAAAAATATATATATATTTTTAAAAAATATATATATATATTTTTAAAAAAACTGACCACTTGTGGTCAGTTTTTAAAAACCTACCACAACTTTACCGACCACACAGTTTGGTCGGTTTTCCTTTTTTTTAGTAGTGTTTAGAGCACTTGTCGTTTCCCCTCTAACCATTATGATATATCTTTTGACAGCTTGATAATAGTATTTGTTTTTTTATACATAAGACTAACACTAATACCTTTCACCTTGTATGTAGAGAAAATTGAAGGAAAGTTGTCTTTTAAGTCTTGAATAAAGGATTGGTGACATTAACCAATTTAAAGGGTCAAGCATAATTAAAAAACTTGATTAGTTTAATTGTGGACTTGATTAATATTTTCTAAATTTTTTAATCTTTTCAAAAATACAAATTAACCCACACCCATAAAACATCCCTCTCTCTGCAAATCAATCTCTCTCTCTTCTCTCTTTCTCTCGATAGTTTCTCTCTCTAACTTCTCCCAACCAACAGCTTTTCAAATTTCTCCCTTCAATCTTGTGCAACTTCAACCTTTGGCAATAAATAGTTTTGAGTTCTTTCTTGTTCCTTTTTTACTTTCAACCGTCAGTTGACGTGACAACATTTTTCGGCGACAACAACTTCGAGTTTTTCATCGTTTCTTTTCTATTTTCACAAGTAAAAAATTAGGGCTTTTAAGTTATGACAAAAATGAGAAACTTGATTTGTTGGTGTTTGTTATTTTTTTTATTTTTTTTGTTGTTTTTTTTTAATGTTTGTTATTTTTAGTTGAATTTCTCATCTGGATGTATCTGCTACTGCTGTTTTTTAATAATGGATAAAACATGTAACGTGAATCCAACATATGAGTATTTATTGCAATATATATGACTAATATGTTGCACATATTAGTAATCTGTTGCAACATATATGACTAATATATTGCACAGATTAGTAATTTGTTGCAACATATATAACTAATCTGTTGCACATATTAGTAATATGTTGCAACATATATGACTAATCTGTTGCAACATATATGACTAATTTGTTGTAACAAATGAGTAATCTATTGCAACATATATGACTAATCTGTTGCAGCATATATGACTAATTTGTTACAACAAATAAGTAATCTTTTGCAACATATATGACTAATTTGTTGCAACAAATGAGTAATCTGTTTCAACAGATTAGTTATATAGTGCAACAGATTACTCACTTGTTGCAATAGATGACTCATATGTTGGATTCATGTTGCAGGTTCTATCCATTGTAGCAGTAGCAGATCCACTAAATAAGAAATTCAACAAAAATTATAATTTTACTTACAAAATAATCTATGAAGCAATGCCCAAGTGATATACGAACAAAATTTGACCTAAATTTGTTTTAAAAAATTTCAACAGGGGCACAACGAATAAGTAAAATACATGAAAAATTTTATGAAATAAGTAAAGAAGACAAAAATAATATACCATACATAAAGTGCAAAAGGATCAAGGGGATAAACATTTGAGTTCTCCTAAAAATGTTCAAGTTCCCTAATATTTTAA
>NW_025867289.1:0-1332 GCF_002878395.1 Capsicum annuum
AATACCCTACATATAACATTTACACTAACTGTCAAACCTCGGTTGCCACCGAGATTAGACTATAAGTAAGGGGAAGACATACAAGATCATACAGCAGGGTATCCCGACCCAATAAATTATAGTAGTGCCCAAGATCACTTAGCCTGGGCTCCTAACCATAGTCCCAATTTGGGAATGACATAAAGTCAAGTACACAGGAACACTTAGCCTGGTACCAAATATCCATGTCGGCAAACACGGTTTCTAGTGATGAGCCCTTACACTCAAACGCCTTCTTCGGGCATCCACCTATCTCATGAAAAATCAATGCATTCAACTTCATTTAATTCCATCACATATCATATTATGTAGGTATCGTCATACCCGACTTGCAAGCCATCAATATCACATCATTCTTTCATGCAACCATTAAATTCATCATATTTTAACATAACAACCCTCTCATTTCAAGTCAAAAATCATAACCATTTTCAAAATATTTCATGTCATGCTTGTCAAGATGATTTCAAACAATTCACATCATATGATGATTAATACAAAATTATATCAAGAGAGGAATTTTCATATAATTCATGCTCGCAAATTAACATCTTTTCGGAATACATGCATATACGTATATCATATATCAAATCACTTCGGGAATAGGCCTAAAGACGAAATCAATATCATAAAACATTTAAAACATAATCATATTCATAATTTCAAAACCCCGATTTTGAAAACAAGAACTTTTAAGCCCATGAGATTTTTGAGATAACCCCACGTACCTCTATATGCGAAGATGATAGGTGCTTCTTGAAGCCTACGTTCTGGGGATTTCAAATATGCAATTAGTTTCAAAAATCCACGGTTGAATCTTGAGTTGCTTGGGTTTTTATTTTTAAACCTTAAGGAGAGTTCTTGAGAAATTTTGATGAATGAAGGTGTATTTTGGGGTATTTGGGGACTGAATTTCGTGTTTATGGCTAAATAAGGGTGGGAAAAGGACCATTTTGCCCCAAAAATGGAGTGTTTAAGTCACTTGAGTAATAATATATGTGGCGTACACCTTATCGCATATTATAGGTTGTGCGGCGCACTCTTTATCGCACACATTAGGTTGTGCGTCGCACACCATATGGCATAAGTTAGGGTGTGCATCGCACACCTTATGCTGCACGACACACTCCACTTTGCAAACCCATAACTTCTTCCTCGGGTGTCAAATTTTTGCAAAATTGGTATCATTGAAAAGATAATTCGAATACCTTTAATTTGATATATAGTAGGCACTCTAATTCAATATATAAAAAGAGTAATGGTCGATTGAAGTTGACCTAAGTTTCAACGCTA
>NW_025867290.1:0-2798 GCF_002878395.1 Capsicum annuum
TAAAGAAAAACAAAAGCCATAAAGAATGATAAAATAAAGGTAGATAACGAGAGAAAAGAAAAGAACAGAGATGGATACGAAAAAAATATAATAATATAATAATAATAATAAGTGTAGATAAAAAAAAGTGTAGACAAAAATCAGGATGATGTTAAAATGACCTCGCTACCCTCAAAAGCTGGTAGAAATGAACATGAATTTAGGACAATTTTACCAATGTGATTCTCATGCTTGTTGTGTGCCCTAATCCTAACGGATGTCGTCTTTGATGAGCATGTTCTTTCAGATAACAGTGGTAGGTTTGTAGTACTCTGTCTAGTCACCCATACTTCACTAGATCCAAAGCAAAGCTCGCCATGGCCTCATTGACCCGGATCAGGATCACAAGGAAGAAAGTTCTGAACACAATGATGAGGTAGTAAGGCTCAGGCAACAATTGATAGATTTACACCGGGCATGGGCCAGCGGAATGCCTCCTCCTCTGCTCTCTGAAGGTCTTGGGAATATCTCTAATTGCCCACCGCTCTCTCAGGCGCAATTCTCTGCTCCTACTGAATCACCTGAGCACACACCAGGATTCACTCCGCGATATTATTATCCTGGCAGTTCTGGTATGCCCTTGGCAGCTCCCCAATCAAGACCAGCTGCTCAGCCAGTGCCACCGATCACACCAGTATTCGTGGCTCCACCACCACATGAAACTCCCGTATATGTTGTACGTCCCACAATGAGGCTTCCTAGGTCTACCAGTGAGCCAGTAATGAAGGTTTGAAATAGTCAGTATTATGCCCCGGAGCCTACTTTGCAAATGAATGAACCATATGGGTACACTCAGCCGCCTGCATTTCCATTTGATACGAAGAAACCTGTCGCAGCAGAGGAACAAGATATCATAGCCTGGAAATTGAAAAGTTTAGAACAGCCAATGAGGAATTTGCAAGGAATCGGAGATTATAGGAGTGTTTCCTATAAAGATCTTTGCATGTTCCCAGACATCAACCTTCCCCCCGATTTTAAGATGCCTAAGTTCGAGAAGTATGCAGGACACAGCGATCCCGTGGCACACTTAAGACATTATTGCAACCAGTTGAGGGCTGCAGGAGGAAAGAAAGAATTGCTCATGGCCTTCTTTGGCGAGAGTCTTTCAGTTCTGGCCTCAGAATGGTTTATCGATCGAGACATCGATAAATGGAACAGTTGGGATGATTTGGATTCTGAATTTTTTCAACATTTTCAGTACAACATTGACCTGATTTCGGACGAAAAATCCTTGGTAAATATGAAGAAGAAGAAGAGCACCGAAGGTTTTAGGGAATACGCGATAAGGTGGCGTGAACAGTCCGCCAGGGTAAAGCCTCCAATGAAAGAAAGTAAGTTGGTAGAAGTTTTCATTCAGGAGCAGGATGAGACCTATTTTTAGCATTTACTTTCGGCAATAGGAAAATCTTTTATGGAAGTCCTCAAAATGGGGGAGATGATAGAGGACGGAATTAAGACCGACCGAATAGTGAGTTTTGCCGCATTAAAAGCTACCACACAAGCAATTCAAGGTGGATCTGGCGCATTTGGAGGTAAAAATAAGAAAGAGGATATAGCGACTATCGTAGCTGGAACCCATTCCTATCCCAAAAGACCACCTCGCCCCTATCCCCAATCCCAAGCCCAAGTTCACGCCCAAGCTCCATATATTCCTCCCCACCATTACTACCCTTCACAAAACCCTTTATATTCCATTCCGCCACCCCCATACCCAGTATATAGCGCGCAGCCATATGCCCAAACCCCTTCTTACCCGCAGTGGCGCGCGCAAGCTCCACAAAATCGCCCATTCGCTCCACCAAATTACCAAAACCCCTCCAGACCCATTTTTCAGCCTAGGCCCGAGTATAAGAAGGAGAAGGCGGTCAAAAATCAATTCACACCTCTTGGGGAGTCATATACTAGTTTGTTTGATAGGTTGATAAAGTTGAAGGTTTTAAGCCCAATTCAAGAAAGGCTTTCAAATCCACCGCCGAGGAATCTCGATTATTCTTTAAGGTGTGCGTACTATTCTGATATGCCAGGCCATGATATCGAGAAATGCTGGCATTTAAAGAGAGTTGTCCAAGATTTAATTGACACAAATCAGATGCTGGTCCAGGCCCCGGAGGGTCCAAACATTAACCAGAATTCATTGCCAACCCATGCTAAAGCCAATATGTTAGAATTGATATATGAAGGGAAAGAGTCTTCAAGGGGTTATAAGCCTATTGTCAAGATACAGACCATTGAGGAGAAATCGGTAAATGTAGCGGAGTCTTTGAAAGCAATGTCATTAAACCGGGAAGGAATGAGAGTAGATAAAGCCCTAGAAAGCACAAAGTAGCCCCTGATCACAGTACAAGGAACTAGAATGTATGTTGATTTAAGTCAAGATAAACCCAAGTTGACGGTAGTGGGAGCTCTGAGTCAGCCCATCTTGACAGTGAAAGGAGCACTGACAGCGCCTATTGTCCTCAAACCGGTGACCCAACCTCTGATAGTTGATACAAAAAGGGTTCCCTGAAATTATGGGCGGACTGTAATGACCTATCACGGGAAAGAAATTTTGGAAGATGTAGATGAGGTAAGGGGTTTAACTAGGTCAGGAAGATGCTTCATGCCTGAAAGCTTAAGAAAGTCCAATCCAACGGTGAGTGGACTGTCATCTATCAAAAATCCTATCACTAAAGAAGAAGCCGAAGAATTTTTGGAAAAGATGAAATTGCCAGAGTATTCAATATTAGACCAGTTGAAGAAAACCCCTGCTCAAATTTCCC
>NW_025867291.1:0-1857 GCF_002878395.1 Capsicum annuum
ATTTAGTGTATTAATTGTTGAATATTTAATTTTATTATATTTGTTTATTTTGAATTTTTTTTAGTTTAATTTCTATTATGGATAAATTAAGAAACCTCGCTACTAAAGGTGTTAAAATTTTTTGTCCCGAAAGTGGTAGTGGTGGTAAAAAATGAATTACTAGCGGTAGATGTACTTCAAGTAGTAGATATACCTGTGTGCCTTCGGCACCGCTTAGTCAACCTTTTAAGGAAGAAGTAGGTGTACCTTTAGGTGTAGGTGTCCACGATATGAATTATGTAGAAGCTCAAAAAAATTACGGTATAGAAGAAAAAAATGAAGTAGATGCGGTTAATTTAGATGAAGATGATGAAAATATTGGTGAGACACCCGCAGTAGAGAATGCTAATGTTAGATTCGAATCAGTTAATCTCCCTTCCTGTCCTCCCCATGCCCCAAGAGCTCGTAAACCAACTAATATTGCATGACAATTTTTTGAACGTATATCAGTTATTGGGGTGCAATGCAATATTTGTCAACAAATATATAAGCATAAAAGAGGAAGCAAGCAAGGGAGTACGGGTACGTTAATGAGACATATAAATGATAATCATGAAAGAGAGTTAAATATTGCACGAAGCGGTGCAGATGTTGGTGGGCCAACGCAAACTAGAATGGACTCAGCAACCGGTCAGGTAATAAAGAAGTATAATAAATTGAGGGACCGGGAAGAAATAGCTAAAATGATAGTTATGGGTTGTTTGCCTTTTAGTTTTTCTTCTTCTGATGCCTTTATTCATTATATTCAAGTAATTTATAATGTTATATTTAATGGTATTCCTAGAACCACTTGTATGACCAATATTTTTAGACTTCATTCACAATATTATTTTTATTTATCAACATTGTTAGAAAATATTCAATGTAGAATATCCCTAACTTCTGATCTTGGTCGTGCTGTAAATAAAAATGATTATTTAATCATTACTTGTCACTAGATAGATAGTAATTTTGTGATAGATAGTAATTTTGTTATGTAAAAACGTATTCTTGCTTTTTTATATGATGAAGATCGTAAACATACTGGAGATTTTATTGCTGATTTGATTGGTAAAGTTGCAGAATTTTACAGTATTGAAAATAAAATTTTATGTATTGCTTTTGATAATGCTTCTAACAATAAGGCTGCTATAACAAAGTTAAAATCTAAGCTATCTCTGCCGTTACTTGAAATCTTTCATGTTAAATGTACTTATCATATATATAATTTAATTGTAAGAGATGGTCTTGAGTTTTTGAACTTTATATTGAAAAAAATTGGCTTGCCGTTGGTTTTATTCAAGGAAATAATCGTAGAAGAAGAATTAAAGACTTTAAACTTAGATGTGAACAAAATGGACTTGCACCGATATTGAAGTTTGAAGAATGTGATACGAGATGGAATGCTATGTATTATTTTTTAATTTTTTTTTATAAATATGGAGTTCCTATTACACTATTTTTTAACCAACATTGTGGTTCGTTTGTTGATTCTGCCCACTGCATGCTACATGATTCTGACTGGGCTATAATTAATGATCTTGTTAAGTTTTTGGAAAAAAATTATATAGCTACGGTTGCATTTTTCAGTGCTTATTATCCTACTGTTTGTAATATTTTGGCATATATAGCCAATATTTCTGGTTTGCTCAAATAATATAAAAATAAAGAAGGTTACAAAGAAACTGTTGGTGTCATGTTTGCTAAATTTAAAAAATATTTTTTTTCAATTCCCCTATTTACTTGGTTGGTGCTATGCTAAATCTGTGCATGAAATATACTACTATGTGCTACTTTAGTACTCTTATTTATGCTAACTTAGAGATAAATACTAACAAT
>NW_025867292.1:0-2625 GCF_002878395.1 Capsicum annuum
GTGTTGTATTTTCTTTATTCAGTCGTATTGAGTTGGGGTAGTCGGGAGTCATGACCCGGCTACCTACAGTCAGTACTAGTAGAGGCTTCATAGACAGTCAGTAGAAGTTGATGTATTTCTTTTCAGTTTTGGTTGTAAAGGCAGAATTGTAATCCTGTAAAATTCCATTTTTGTATCGATCAGATTCATAAAAGAGTTAATTTCTGTTGATTTGTATGGATTTGTATTTTTTATTCAATTGCTTATAAGTTATGTCAGTAGAAAGCACCGTGTGATGTCTCGGGACCCGATTTCGGGGCGTTTCATATATCTAGTCAATTATCCTAAGTTGGTGGGTAAATTTGACCTTTCTTCCTATTTATAGTGCTAATACTAAAAATAAACTTCATAATATTTGTATAATTTTAAAAATTAATGGATACTTTATGATTTTGTATCCATTTAATATTATCCATTACCGAATATACTTCTCAAAATTATAAACTTATTATTTCCTTTGTTTCATTTTTACTTGACCCTTATTGGTTCGTTGTATCCATTGGGAAAATTTATTTAGGGTATATTTTATTAAATTAATCTTAGCAGTGATATTTTATAACTCAAAAATTGATTATTACTATTATTATCATTATTTTATTTAACTATTTAATACTAAGATAGAAAGAAAAAATCTAACAGATATTATTTTGAAATGAAACAATTGTTTCAATATAAGGACCAAGTATATGAAATTAAGGAAATATATTCATAGAGTGATATGGTAAAATTATTTATTATTTGGTGTCTGTCAAGTCAATAGTGCATAAACGAAGACGGACGGAGTTGGTTTTAATAATAATGTATAATCTATCTATAATCTATATCTATATCTATAATCTATATCTATTTAGACAAAATTATTTTTTCACTATTTTTTCTAATATTTAAGTGTTGAAAATTAATTAAATATATTTTAAACCTTCCTTATTAGAAGTCATCAGAATTAATGACAATTAATATTTTTTTCATTAGTTTAAGAATTCTAAATCAACTAAATTTGATTTTATGCAGATTTGAAAAATTCAAAAATAAATATAAAAATGTTAAAATAAGAAAAAATTGTATATATTTATTAAGTTAAGTTATGTTATAGTTAGCTTTAAGAATAAGAATCACTTTTACGATTAGGATTTGTTTAACAATTTAATCAATATAACTTACAATTGTTCTATCTCTTTATTTAAGCTTAGACCAAAGTTCTTAAACAACTAACGTAGAGGAGAGAAAAAATATTATCGTAGGTCGGAGAAAAAATATGTTTACAATTATTTTATCAATTAAAATTTCGATAGTATCTATGATTGAAAAATATATTTACTTATAATTTGAGGTAAATTTTTTATATTTTTATTTAGGTGACAGTGATATTTTATTATATTTCTCTCGCTACAGTTCATGAAAGAATAGATCATTAGTGAAAGGTCATGTCTCAAAAATTCTAACTTATGATTGATAACTCAATTCACTCTGTGTTGAAATTTGTACAACAAGAACAATTCTCAGTATGAATAAAGTCATAATTTTATTCATGTTAGGCGGATTGAATAATAGATTGAGGGAATTTATATATATATATATATATTTATTGTATTTGTATATCTCATCAAAGTTGTGTTATTTTCTTTGTTTTATATTTCACTATGAAAGACTAAAGTTTGAGAATTTGTTTGTTTCAATTAATTTAGTTGTGACATAACCTTTCTACAATTCCTAATATGAAAAAAGAATATTTTTTTTTTAATAATGTAAACATTTGAAAGAAATATAAAATGTGAAAATTGATACATACCGTCAGGTTCTTTGGATATGAAATAGTAGGACAAGAAACTTTTTTAGAAAGCTAAGTATTTTAACTTGTCTAGACTAGACGGAGAGGCGGGAAACCACCTGGATTATCGGATATTATGGCAACAGTCACAGCCACTGTCACACTATGACGGAACTGGAAGCACTGCTTCATGGCCTTGAAATAGCAGCTAACTATCACTTCACGGATTCAGTTGAAATTTTACACCTTCTACAGCATCCATTACCTCGGTATACTGACATTATCCATAATTGCAGGTTACTGTTGAGGAACGTGAGGAATCCAGTGGTGCAACATAATTTCCGCGAGGCAAATGCAGTAGCTGACGTTTTGTCACGAAAAGGGCAGCATCTTCACTCACCAACAAAATGTGTTTTGACATCTCCACCGGCGGAATTAGAAGACTTACTTCAAAAGGATAACACTGGTGTTTTGTGTCGTAGATTAGTATCTTGGTCCTTGTATAACATTCTCCTTAGTTTGGGGAATCCGTCTGTGTTTGCTACTGCTAGTAATAGTACTTTAGTTTCAGTTAATGCTACGCATAGTACTACGTTTGTAACCTCTACTCCTAGGACTTCCACCTCCACTCTATGTACTGACATCTAGTATATCTATATAATATTTCTCTTTTGCCTACCAACAACAACAACAAACTCAGTGTATTTCCACATAGTGGGGTCTGGGGAGAGTAAGATGTACGCAGTTCATATTTCTATCTCTAAAGAATTAGAAAAGTTGTTTCCGATAGACTCCCTTTGCCTACCAAAAAAAAAAAA
>NW_025867293.1:0-2862 GCF_002878395.1 Capsicum annuum
AATCTAATAATCTAAGTCTAATCTGTTGCAATAGTGGGAAGACCTGTTTGATAATTTCTATGAATAATCTAATAATCTAAGTCTAGTCTGTTGCAACAGTGGGAAGACCTGTTTGATAATTTTCACAAATGACCTAAATTTTACAACATATGCCTAAATCTTTTTTATATTTTCCAACAGTTACGCTTGAATATCCATGTGCTCGTCGACAATAAACCAGTAGCAAATACACACACCACCATGAAAATTTTAGCAATTAGGCTTCAATATCCATGTGCCCAACAACACCAAACCAGTAGCAATAACGGCAACAATGTAGTATCTTCTTGCTCGATTTTGTTTCTCTTCAGAAGCCTTGAATTTGTTCAACAAACCCAAAATTACATGATTTTCTTGTGAAGGGTGTTGTTATTCAGACCAATCAAAGTAATCGCATACACCCAATTTCTATAAAAAAGAGAACACAATTACAAAATAATTACAAGTCAATAATTAATCAATTAATTAAATAAAAAAATATTACCTTTGAAATCTTACAAGTAAAAAGTCTATGACCCGGATTTTGTTGAGTCCAAGAAGTCTTTAACAGAGCTTCATGACCGCACTTACCATATCAAAAATTTTTATGAAAAAAAATAATGGAAGATGCACTCGATATTGTCATGGTCAGTTGGAAAAAATGAAAGTAATAATTTGAAGAATTTGGATAGATAAAAGAAGATGACGATGAAGAAGAAGATTTGAGAATTTAGGGTTAAATTTTAGGAAGAAGATGAATATATAAGACAATGGAGGGAAAAATGAACGTTGGGGGGCAAGTGACAGCAAGTCAGCGAAATATGCCAGGACTGACACTAACACATTTGATGCCTATTTTATTTTACGTCTTTAAAATGAACATGTCTACTTGATGCCTATTTTATTTTAGGTGTTTGAACTGAACACCGTCGATAGGTTGTATCTTTTTTATTTCAATTCACTTTAACCTTTTTAAATGCAGTGGCAATTTTTTATGTCCAACAAAAGTTGAATTTTTATAATGCAACATATTCTCCATCCGTTGTAACAATTATCCTACCTGTTCTGACATATAGTTTATCTGTTGCAATAGGTTGGTCATCTGTTGCATTATTTCGATGTTTTTATGTAAACTTCATCTGTTGCAATAGTGGGAAGACATGTTTGATAAATTCCAATAGATAACCTACCTGTTGCAATATATGTATAAATCTGTTCGATTATTCCAATAGATGTGTCGTCTGTTACAACAGATAAAGTCCATCTGTTGCAACATATGTCTAAATCTGTTCTTTTTTTCTTCAATAGATGTGTCATCTGTTACATTATCTTGATGTTTTTATCTAAAGTCCATATGTTTCAACAGTGGAAAGACCTGTTTGATAAATTCCAATAGATTACCTACCTATTGTAACATATGTCTAAATCTGTTTGAATTTTCTAATAGATGTGTCGCCTGTTGCAACATATACATTATCTGTTACAATATTTGAATCTAGTATTCCTTTTCAATTAGTAAGTTCAAATCTAAGGAATAAATAAAATTCATAGACAAAATAAAATAAATTGAAGCCTTCATAAATTAGCTGAAATAAGTCAACGAATAAATGAAATGTAAAAAAATTTTAATGGGTACAGATCTCAACAAATACATCAACAACAATTTAAGTATACTGCTAAGGATTGCTTTGACAGGCTCAAGCTATAAAAATCTACTCAGTATGGACAAGTTGTTCTTCATCCGGTGCTATGGAATTCGGCTTTGCTCGTCGTGGATCTTCATTGCGCTTGCGTACAGTTTCTGCGCTTTCTGTTCTCTATATTTCCATAAAAATAGTAGCATATTGTCAATGTTGTTCAGTAGTAGCTTCTTCTACATCCACCTGGAAAGCCAGAATTGGTCAATGCTAATCACGGAGATACAACAAAATGAAAAATGATAACTTATCTCTTCTAGCAAATCAAACAGGTCTTCCTCTTATTTTAAATTGTCCCAAACATATTATATTTTTGTTGCAATTGTTGGGATAAATTTCTACATAAGAAAGACCCTGTGTGATAATTTTCAATGGATGAACCATCCGTTGCAACATATGAATCATTTGTTGCAGTAGATAAGTCGTCTGTTGGTACAAATAAAAATTGTACGAAGAACTATTTGATTTGCTAAAATAGACGAGACATATTTTGCACCAGATAAAGTATCTGGTGCAATAGGTTAGTCAACTGTTGCAACAGATGTATATATCTGTTTGATAATTTTCAGCAAATGTGTCATCTGTTAAAATAGCTATGTGTCTGTTTGTTTTATCAGTTGGAAGGCATATAATATATTCACCTTCTTCAGCTTGTGCTGCTCTCTTTTGGACATTGTACGTTGCTCAGTACAACACGCAGATAGAGGAGTTGCAATTTTGCTTTTTTGGATGCCTGATAATGCCCTGGAAATCACTCTCCTTCTCCTCTTAGCCCTAATCTCTAATGGAATAGATGGAAATAAAATCCTCTTTGATGGAATGAGACCCCTCTTAGATGTCAATTCCTTACGGAGCAGTTAATGCATTAATAGCATTAATCACTACATCATGTTTCGCCCTGCAGTCTTGACATTTGCATGCAGAACATTCGCTGGGAGAGGCAAAATCTGTATAATCAGTATGATCATACTCATAATGGTTTACTTTAAATACTGTAAGAGGAGCATCATTAGCACCAACAACAGCACCACTACCACCACTAATAGCTCCATCAATAACAAAAAGCCCACCCTCCAAAATTGTTTTTCTTATAATGGTTGTTGTTC
Organism: Capsicum annuum; assembly: GCF_002878395.1. Classification (NCBI taxonomy): domain Eukaryota; kingdom Viridiplantae; phylum Streptophyta; class Magnoliopsida; order Solanales; family Solanaceae; genus Capsicum; species Capsicum annuum. Next base: position 2,822 of record NW_025867293.1, read on the forward strand.
CAAACAATTTCATTTTTATTCTATCGATGACCTTAGGGTCC
>NW_025867294.1:0-2459 GCF_002878395.1 Capsicum annuum
ATAATAAATTAATATTTAATTTTTTAAATTAATTTGATGTCTTATATATGAGGCCTCCGTTTGAAACTCACCGGAAAACGTCTCAAAACCGCCCCAAAACAGTTCCATGATGCGGTTGTTCCGGTGAAAACCACAATCGGAAAACTATTCGAGTTGGTTTGTTCGTCGTTGAGGTTAATAAGTGGGGATAAGCAGGCATGTCTTCGACATATCTGCTTGTGTTGTCTGCTTCAGCTGCTTCAATCGTAATTTTATTATATTATTCCTAATTAATAACTATAGGTTATTTAACTATTAAAATTTATAATATTTAATAAAAAATATAGAATAGACATCAAATAATAAATTAATATTTATTTTTTAAATTAATTTAATGTCTTATATGAGGCCCATTTTTATTTTTATTTTCACAAGTATTCTTTATAGTAATTTTATTATATCACATTTAATTAGTTGTTATAAGTCATTTAAGATATGTCTTCTTCACTGCTTCAATCGCCATTTTGTTATATCAATCCTAAGTAATTACAACAGGTTATTTAAGTATTAACAATTTATAATATTTAATAAAGATATAAAATAGACATAAATATTAAATTAATATTTAATTTTTTAAATTAACTTAATGTCTTATATGAAGCTCATTTATGTTTTTTCCCATAAGTATTTTTTATAGTAATTTTATTATATCGCTTCTAATTAATTATTATAAGTCATTTAAGACATGTCTTCTTCGCTTCTTCAATCGTGATTTTATTATATGACCCCTAATTAATTATTATGGTCGCATTAGAATACACTGGGTTTGTTGTTGTTGTTGTTGTTGTTGTCACATTAGAAAATTAATAATATTTCATAAATAGACACAAAATGATATGTTAACATAAAACATTTGATTAACTGTCGAAATTATATTAGTGCCACATAGGTTGACTTTCAAAATTATATCAGTGTCACTTAAATTGGAATAAAAGAAAAAGTATTATAAATCACAATAAAATATTTGATTGACTATCGAAATTATATGGTGCCATATAGGTTGACTTTCGAAATTATATCAGTGTCTAAAAATCACAATGAAATATTTGATTGACTATCGAAATTATATTAGTGCCACATAGGTTGGCTTTCCAAATTATATCAGTGTAACTTAAATTGAAATAGAAGAAAAAGTATTATAAATCACAATAATTAAAAATCAAAACTATTTTAATAAGTGATTATTTAAATTATATTTGTGTCACATAAATTAAGATAAAAAATAATATATATTGAACCCGTGCTTATGTCTAGTATATATATATATATACAACTGCAGTAATTATGTGACAAGGTCGCGGGTTTAAGAACTTATTTTAAAAAATTATGGGGACTAGTGGGTTACGGGGTGGGATATAAGCATTTTGAATTAAAATCTAAATTGCTCAAGTCATTCTTTAAAAATCAATTTGTCTTTTACAATTTTTAAATGTTGTTGTTATTGTATCAATCTTCACACCATGATGTTATCTTTCCGTCCTAATTTATGTGACATCATTTAATTTGACATAAAAATTAAGGAAAAAAAATAACTACATTTATAATTGAGTTAGTACATAAAAATGACCATAAACTTGACACCAAATTATAACTTTGACCTTAAACTTTGACAGTACACAAATATAACCTTTAACTATTCAAAACTGCACAAATATGGCCTCCAATCCTACGTGGCAAAACACGTGTTTAACACACAAAACTGGACGCGTCCAGCTTAAAATCTAAGGGCATAATACATAAATATGACCTTAAACTTTAACAGTATACAAATATGACCTTTAACTATTTAAAACTGCACAAATATGACCTTTAAATGACTCTTCACTATTATTTTTTCATTATTTTCGGCTCAAAGATGAAAATGGCATCTAATTTCTTTTGTCATTGCGGAAAAAGAGCAATATTGAAGATTTATTAATTAGGCGGGTTAGCCTCATATGAAAAAATCGAGCGGATATGTATATATATTATAAAGCAGGGGACGAATTTAGGTCATATAATATATCTAAATATTATTTATTTAAATATTAAATTAAAGATGAAACTATACTAATAATAAAAAAATTATTATTTTAATAAAACGTTATTAAATTAATGTTATTAAGGATAGTAGTAGTATATTAAATTAACGTTATCAAATTAACGTAATTAAAATGTTATTAAATTAACGTTATTAAAATGTTATTAAATTAACGAGGAGTGGACCTACGTGGTTGCCATGGCGTTCACCCGAACCCCCTCGGTAAAAAATCTACGTTGTATATATATAAGATAGAAAATGTATATTTATGTACTTATATTAACGTTGAACCACATGAAACAAGGCACTTAGGTAGCCCAGTGGTGTTATTTGCTCATCTTGAGTGTTTTCTTCAGCCTACTGTGCGGGTTCGATCCCTGCTAGTGGCTGTTTTTTTTTT
>NW_025867295.1:0-1295 GCF_002878395.1 Capsicum annuum
ACTGTTATTTTACTATTTTGCTTGTTTGATTTACTGTTATCATTTTTAACGATGCATTAATCAACTATAATATATTTTTTAATATTTCTGTTAATTTTAGAAAATATGGTTTCCAAAAAAAATAGAATCCGAATCAAGTCCAAGTAAAGAAACAAGTGAAGCAGCTAGGCTATATCCACCGCTCCATGAGCTTGCTTTACAAATGTTATCTCAATCGGAAGCAAAATATGATGAACACGGGGAGGAGGAATGTTTCAAAAGAGATGATGCAAATACTAATAGACCTTTCACCGAAGAGTTGGTCAAAGCCTTCAGTATTGATCGTTATCTTGTGAGAATGCAGTGCGATGGTGTCGCAGATTTAACGGGTGATTTTGTGGTTAAGTCAGCCATGGGAAAATCTTTCAACGCCTTAAGATAAATACTTCAAGAACAAAATTTGGATGCTTATTTCAGGGATAGCTGCTTTGAAAAATATCTTGATTTGCCGGAGGACAACAATGCTCGTTTCCAAATAAAAATGGTATATGAACTTCTCAAGTGTAGGTTTATGTATGAAAACAAAGAAAAGATGGATGAGGTATGGATAAATTACTGTGGTATGCCTATTTATTTTGGTTAGAAGTAGTTTTCCATAGTTACTGGACTAAAATATTATCCTCCTTCTCAAGTTATACCGATTCTAACCCAAAAAAAGCACCCCACACTTCAAAAAATGCAAAGGCAAGTCGTGTGATCGTGATGAACTGGTGTCCATTGTTGGCCCAAGCTTCAAAAATAAAAATTTGATAGAAGCGTTGAAAGGTAAAGGACTTTCAAAGAAGCACAAGTAGTCATTGTGCTTGGTTTGGTTTGTATATAATATTCTTTGGGCGAGAGACGTTAACAACAATATAAGCCTCGGTTTAATAAAGCTCTCCGAGGATCTTGAGGCATTTAACAGCTATCCTTAGGGTTATGAAAGCTTTAAAATGACTGTCAAATATTTGTTGACTCCGTTAGCGCCAAAGAGAGTCAACTTATATGTCTTCCCATGGGCTTTCATGGTAAATGTTTCTTTCTTCTATTATGACATCATTCATTTTTTCATCAATAATGATTTTGATTTATTGGCGTTATTTTATAGGCTTGGGCATTTGAAGCCATTCCTTATTTGAGACAACAAGTGAACTACCAGGAAGGAGTTTTCTGTCTAAAAATCTTGAGATGATTGTCGGACAAAACTGATAAAAATACAAAATTTCCTGTTCTCTTCAACCTCTCGAAGGATGCAATAAGTATAATTATAATTAATT
>NW_025867296.1:0-2388 GCF_002878395.1 Capsicum annuum
GTGGGAGGTATGTATTACTGATAATGTTATCGTGAAAACACACATAGAGTGCACTGATTTTGTGAATGATGTTTTTACTAATTAGTCATAGATCGTTCAAACAAGATGTCTGCAATTTTATAGTTAAGTTTGGTAGGTCTGAACTGATAAGGCTGAGGGACCATGAATATGGTTCTGATAGCCTGTTAAGATTTAATGACGATTGTTGCTTATGTTTATTTGTCAAGAATTATGAAGGGATCTAATTTTGTGTCATTGTTAAGAGATTCAATAGCGATTGGACTAACTTTTAGGGTGCATTGGACCCTTAGAGGGCCTTCGAAGCTTAGCACTGCATCTAACTAGAACGAAAAACCAATATATTTATTGCCCTGGCCAAAGTTTATATGGCTGGGTTGCTCGCTCGGGGTGATGATTTTATGCTAGAATATGTGGTAGGAGAATGCTTTCGAAGGTAAATGTGTGATTAATGGAATACTATATCATCTGAGAGCTAATTGAAGAAGAGACATAGAGTAGAAAGTAACTTCTAACGAATGTGGCAGGTGGAATTATCCTAACAGATGCGAGATCTAAATTAAGTGCAAATATGAAAGTGTATTCGGTAATGTAATTTCATCTGTTGTGTCTCTGAAAGAAAAATAATGCAGATGGACACTTTGCTAGGGAGCTGCGTGGTTGGGATTATCACCTAGATAGAAAATAGGAGAAGACCAACAAAGAAGCCTCACGAGCATCGAGGGTAGAAATGATGTACATCAAGTCTAGAAAACTTATGCCAACAACAACTGCAGTTAAAATAAGGAATCTAAGTGAAGGCGGAAAAATTTTGAATTTTAAATTTCATCTCATGTCTTCTTGTTTGTGTTTCCGATCAGGTCCACTGTCGTTGACCTGATTAGAACTAAAAATGAGATTGAAAGGTAAATAGAGTATCATTGCTTCCTTAGAAATATGGTTATAATTGATTGTGTTTTCTTGCCTTGACATGCTTTCAACATTCCTTGGAGAAGATCAGATGCTTGCTGTAGTATGTGAATCCTGATAATTTTCAAGCTTGCCTCCAGCTTGTTGATTCTGTATTCAAGCTGGTCGTTGCCCTCTTCAAAGTTGGTAAAGAGTTCCTCGTCTCTTGTGAGCTCGATCAGGAACACTACCTTCAAAGTTGTGGAATTCTAGAAGCCCTTCAGAACACTTTCTTCAGAAGCCTTAAAGGATACATGGAGGATCTCTGTGTTTTTTTTTAGGTTAAAATGTGTTGATGCACGTTGAAGATGTGGTCCCAAAAGTTGAACAACACATTTTTATCTAAAGTTGCTCCATGCATCTTGCTCAACCAATTTGATAAATTAGTAAGCATGGAGTTACATAGCATGTGATCTAAATTGGCTCTACCAAGCCTATCAAACATTACGTAACTCTAAGCTCATTATTCTATAAAAAAATATGACTGAGTTAGTGCAAAATCGAATGAGCTCAATCTCTCAGCCTTTCTGTTGATTGCTCTTCTCCAATATAGATGACAAGATATCTGCTATCCAAAAGTCTACACCGTTGCCAGATATGTTCCCAGGCAATCATGTTTGGCGATGGTGTAGACTTTTGCATAGCAGATATCTTGATATCTATATTGGAGAAGAGTGATAAGCAAAAAGGCTGACAGATTGGGCTTTTTTTCTATGTGCACTAACTCGGGCAATTTTTTTTGATAGGGTAATGAGCTTGGAGTTACGTAATGTTTGATAGGCTTGGCAGAGCCGGTTTAAATCACATGCTACGTAACTCCATGCTTACTAATTTATCAAATTGGTTGAGCAAGATGCATGGAGCAACGCTCGATAAAAACGTGTTGTTCAACTGTTAGAACCACATCTTCAACGTGCATCAACACATTTTGACCTAAAACAAACACAGCGACCCTCCATGTATCCTTTAAAACTTCTTAAGAGAAAGTGTTCTGAAGGGCTTCTAGAATACCACAACTTTGAAGATAGTGTTCCTGATCAAGCTCACAAGAGATGACGAACTCCTTACCAACTTCGAAGACGGTAGCGACCAGCTTAAATTTAGAATCAACAAGCTGGAGGCAAGCTTGAAAATTATCGGGATTCACATACTACAACAAGCATCTGATCATCTTCAAGGAATGTTGAAAGCATGCCAAGGCAAGAAAACACAATCAATTATAACCATATTGCTAAGGAAGCAATGATACTTTATTTGTCTTTCAATCTCGTTTGTGGTTCCGATCAGGTCAATGATAGTGGACCTAATCGGAAATACAAACAAGAAGATGGGATAAAATTTAAAATTCAGAAATTGCCGCCTTCGCTCAGTTTCTTTATTTTCACTGCAGTTGTTGTTGGCGTAAGTTTTCTAGACTTGATG
>NW_025867297.1:0-1526 GCF_002878395.1 Capsicum annuum
TTATACCCTAATAAGTATAGAAACCCAGTTTTATAATTTTAGAAAAGGAATGGATAAGATAGGAATAATAAACAGTCCAAAAGATTTAGAAAATATAATATCTATACTAGATAAAATGGAAATAATAGGAGAAAGACCATTAGCCCATTGGGATGCTAACGAGATAATGTGTAAATTAGATATAATTAATTCAGAATACACTATAAAAACAGCACCTATAGAAGCAAATAACGAAGATACTAAAGAATTTGATATACAAATAGAGGAACTTTTACAATTAGAAGTAATAAGAAGATCTACTTCTAGACATAGATCGGCAGCCTTTATGGTAAGAAATCATAGTGAACAAATAAGAGGTAAAGCTCGTATGGTAATTAACTATAAAAGATTAAATGATAACACCAGAATAGATGCATATAAACTACCAGATAAAAGTGAGTTAATTAATAGAATTCAAAATAAAAAGGTATATAGTTTTGATTGTAAGTTAGGATACTGGCAAGTCAAAATGCACCCAGACAGCATAGAATGGACTGCATTCACATGTCCAGGCTGACATTTTGAATGGTTAGTTATGTCTTTTTTGTTTAAAGACGGCTCCACCCATTTTTCAACGAAAGATGGATAATATATTTGGAGAGTATAAACATTTTATGTTAGTATATGTAGATGATATTTTGGAGTTCAGTCAAAATATACAAGAACACTTAGGACACTTACAAATAATTTTTAGATTATTTGTTAAACATGGGATAATAATAAGTAAAAAGAAAATGGAATTATGTAAGACTTATATTAATTTCCTAGGAATAACTTTAGGAAATGGAAAGATAAAACTTCAGCCACACATTGCAAAGAAAGTATTAGAAATGCCAGATAAATTAGAAAAGACAAAATATTTACAAAAGTTTTTAGGATTAGTAAATTATGCAAGAAATTTTATTCAAGATTTAGGAAAAATAGCTGGACCATTATACGCAAAGACTGGTAGTAAAGGGCAGAAAAACTTCTATATAGAAGATATTAAATTAATTCAAAAAATAAAAGAAAAAATTAAAAATATTCCAGACCTAAAAATTCCATTAGAATCAGATTATCTAATCATTCAAACAGACGGAAGTGATTTAGGATGGGGGGCCACTTTAAAAGCACGACCTAATAAATACAGTAATAAAAATGAAGAACAAATATGTGGTTATCAGAGTGGAGCATATAAAGAAAAAGGAAACAAAAATGTTATAGACCTAGAAGTATTAGCTATAATATATGAGTTAAATAGTTTCAAGTTATATATTCTAAATAAAGAAGAAATTTTAGTTAGACCAGATTGTGAAGCTATAATTAAATTTCATCAAAAAATAAATGATAAAACTAGTAGTAGAAGAAGATGGTTAAATTTTACAGACACCATATCTATTTATAAGAATATCGTATTTGAAAATATAAAAGGTAAAGAAAATGAATTAGCAGACCAGTTAAGTAGATTACAACTGGGAATAAATAAAAAAGTTTAATCCGACTCATTT
>NW_025867298.1:0-1056 GCF_002878395.1 Capsicum annuum
ATGAGTTTAAGTATGAGTATTGATTATTTTGAGATGGTTTCAAGTGTATAATTTGATTATATGTGTATAGGAATCGACCTTTTTTATACCGGAATTTGCTCGTCGATGGTTCCATACGAAGGTTATTGAATAAGCTTTCCAACGATATAAAGATTTCCAAAAACAGATAAGTTTCGGATATAATCGAGAACGTTCGAAACTATAAAATGGTGGCCGAGATGTTGTGAACAGTAAATGTGCAGAAAAATTTCCAGCACACAAACTACTGAGGCCTGCCAGTTTTTTGGGTCAACTTTGAACGATCATAACTCCCTCAATATAATGAACTGGGAGAGATAACACATATCAAAAGAAAGATCTTTGATTCTTCTTTCTGATGCAATTGGTTTCATCCAAATCCAACATCTGAGTGAGGAGTTATACTCGTTTTACTTCAGCCTCTCAAAATAGATTTTTAGGGTATAGTTCAAACGATCATAACTCCTTATACAGCACGAACTGGGTGGCCTAATTTATATGAAATGAAATACCTTTGAATTCTCTTTCTAACGATACCAATTTAACCCAAATCCGATATCGGAGCAAAGAGTTATGGCCGATTTACTTTAGCCTATCAAAATAGTCCACCGTGGACAGATTCGGATTTACTTAAATTTTTAAGGGCAATATGGTCATTTTCCATCACCTCATGGACGAAAATTGGTCATTATATACATATAATTAGTCTCATATCCATCAATTATCATCAAATTATTGAAAATAAGAAACCGTAGCCTAATTTCAACTCTAAATATCTTGTGATTCAACCGTTGAAAATCCAAATTGATACCGTAGTTTTGTTCACCATCTCAAGGGCTTCGAGAAGCACCCCTTATTTGTGCCAACAGGACTTCGAAATCAAAAGGGCCATTTTATGGTAAGGATGTAAATTATGTTGGTGTTATTTATATGGATATGTATATATATATATATGCATGTGAGCATAAGAAGTATGTTATTTGATTGTTGTTGAAAGATGATTGGGAAATGATGTTGGATTATGTTGAATGGTGAAGG
>NW_025867299.1:0-1659 GCF_002878395.1 Capsicum annuum
TATATAGACATTATAGGGAAGAACAAATATCGGCTATAGGAGAAGATTTTAAAATACTAGATTTAGTAAATGCTAATTCCTTAAGACATATAAAAAATAATAGAATGATATTGATGCATATGGGTTTAATTATTATAGGAATAAAAGGTCTGACTAGAAAAAATCTAGGATCCAAAGTATTAATAACAATATATGATGATCGATGGTCAGACATTAAGAAGTCAATAATAGGATTAACTGAAGTAGATATGACAAATAATGGAGGAATATTCTATATAAGTCCAGACTTCCTAATGAACTTAAAAGAATTTGGAAAAAACATTAAAATAGGAATCCAAACTAAAGGGTATGAAGAAATGAATAGTGGAAATAATTTATTAATGTGAATAGGGTTTATTGGAAAATTAACTTTAAGTAGTAATACAAATTTTAAACTAAAAGTAAATGATGTAGTTGAAATAATGGGAAATAAAGGCATAAGTTTAATAAAACCAATAAAAATAGACCCCGAAATATATGCAGGTTTAGAATGGAATTTAAACAAATTTACTAAACCAAAAATCTTTACACCAGACTCTCATCTATTATATACTACAAGTAAAGGAGAAACTTTGGTCAGGTTTACGGATTATAATTATACAACTAAAAGAAATTTAGACGATGATGAAACAGAGAGTAATATCGAAGCAGAAAACGAGTTTATAAATACAGAAGTCCTGCAAGAAGGATATGAAGTAGACATGGCCATAGAAAAGGCTGAAAACTTAGCAGAAGAATATAAATATATAACTTTTAAATGTAAAGGATGTCAAAAAGGACGACATGAAAATAGAAGAATGTATAGAACATTTTAAAATCTGCTTAGAGAGAAGTGATAATTTAGGATATAGAAATAACAAATCAGTCCTTGAAAGAAAAGATGAAGACACAATCTCTATATTAAATTCTACCATCAGTTATAAAGAACTAGCAGAATTAGAACCAACTAGCTCCTCAAGTGCTAGCCCATTCCAACAAACAAACCCTAATCCTCAACCAATAGATTATAGTACATGCAATGTACCGAGAAGACCAGCAATTAGGATAAACCCAGATACAGAGCTTAGAGGAGATAATATAAAACCAGCAGGTAAAAGAATGCCAATAGAAGAACCAATTAAACTACAAGAAGGAGGAAGCAAAGGTAAAATTCTGAATATAGCAGCACATGATCCCCAAATGTGGGATACAGTGATAGACTTATGGAAAGGAATAGTAGCTACAGATTACTTAAGACATTATACAGAAAAAGATACGGAAACAATATATAAATATTTAGAAACCTTCTTAGGGGAATCTGCAAAAGCTACATGGGAAAGTTTTAAGACAAACTGCCCATATGATTTTCAGGTTTTATTAAGTATGGGACCAAATCCCTATAATTTCACAAACAAAATGCATATGTTATTAACTGGAAAAGATCCAAATAGTGGATTATTAGCACTACAAAAGGAAGCATTAATCAAACTAGAACAATTAAGTATTTCGCATTGGTTATATATAAAAAAATTTCTACAAGACTATTTTTATTATTGCACCGTCAACGGAAATACTTTTCATGAAGAATTAGGCAAAAAAATTATTCAATAAATTACCTGGAGCCTTAGGAAGAGAAATAGA
>NW_025867300.1:0-1184 GCF_002878395.1 Capsicum annuum
TCTCCTTTCTTTTACTTGTTGTTATGGAATTCTATACTATGCATGTTTTTAAACAATATTATGAGTAGCTTGGTTCCTTATCTATAGTTTGACGGGCCTTTTGTAGGATGTCAATTCTTCTTATGTTTTTATATAATTGAGTCATTCTGTTTATTTCTATTTGTTCAACTACACAATGATACTAGCTACTTAATTGACTTGCGGCCGGCTAACATTGCTATCATATTTTGTTGTTCTCGAGAGCGACTCTGAGATTAGGTGTTTAAGCTTCAATTATTGAATTGATTTTTTTTGAATGGTGTAAATTGAATTTGTTGGGTAGATGACAATGCGGCATCGGATAAAAAAAATTGGTGCCACCATCAGGGAAGCCGAAGGAGTTATGCTCGATTGATCAATCAGAATTTGGCCAGAGTCGTTTCAATAAAACTAATAGCATAATAATTTAGAGTTATCTTTTTTCTGTCTTCTACATTTTTAAAAGATACATAACCTTCAAATTCACATATTAATATGATTTTAATAAAAGTAAGGATTAGTTCTAGCTAATAAGATATTAGTGATTTGCTTGCAATTCATTAACTTGGATGTTGTTGTTAAAACTTTATTTATTAATATGAAGTTTGAGTTGTTTAATTCAAAGTTCTAAAATATTTATGGCAAAAATTAGAAACCTTTTTCTTTCTTTTTTTAGATAATCTTTTTAAACGTATTTCAGATTTTTCATTATTATTTCAACGGAAGTTGAAATCATAAAATTACTATTAAAAATTTTGAAGCCTCAAAATCTTGGGGTCCTAAAGTAAATGTTTTATTAGCCTTACCCTTGAGCCATCCCTGAATTTGAGGGCAGGCTGATGATGGAAAATTTGATGATGCAGCTAATGGAAGGGTAAAAGTTGTCACACCTGTCACAGAAGGCAAGCATGAAAAGTAGCAGTCTAAACTAGACGGATATGAAACATATATCATGGAATTATAAGAGGAACGTCCTCATGTAAACAACATGGAATAAAATTTGAATCTATTTGTGGAGATTTCGTAACTATTCTAAAACCGAAAAGTTTAATTATCTTTTTTTTTTTGGAAACTGAAAGCATGTAGTTACAAATGGGACAACTAGTTAGTATAGTCTTCCATGGGGTACTAAAATAACCATTTCGAATAGGCTAAGTTGTTACAAA
>NW_025867301.1:0-1167 GCF_002878395.1 Capsicum annuum
GATTGAATAAATACAATGTACAGGTTGTCACAAGTTCTAGTAAGTGTGGTCCACTCCTATTACGACTTATTCACTTGTTTCTGATTTCTATTGAGCTCCTATATCATATGTGATTATTTACAGCTTTACATACTCAGTACATATTTCGTACTGACGTCCCTCACGGGGGACCTACATTTCATGCGGCAGGCACAGGTACCTCAGCTCATACACCGCACAAGTAGGAGCCAGGTCATACAACTATTGTTGGTGAGCTCCAGTTTGCTTCGGAGCTTTTCGACTCGGTTCCTTATGTTTTGTTATTGTACATGAGTCATGTGTGGGCGGGGGTTTGTCCCGACCCTAGTAATGTCATGTATATCCTAGAGGCTTTGTAGACATAAGGAAGGGTAAAGTCATGGAAGTTTATATAGTGATGTTATATTTGTATATGTGGTGACCCCGACGGCCAAGTATTATATATATATATATTTGCGCGTGTTGTGCTGATACAAGTAATTAGATCGTTCTATATGCAACGAAGTGCTGTCCAATTTTTGGTGACATGTAAGTGAAAGTACAGGTTCTCCCGGGCCTTCTCAGCTTCGAGTGCCAGTCCGGCCCGATGGGATTTTGGGGCGTGACATGTCGATTCAATTTTGGGTACTACTTATATTATGACGCAACTTCGGGTATTTTTTATATTATGACCGATTCAATTTCGGGTATTTACTATTACATGATGAAAAGATAAATTGATGTCAAATTTCTAAGGAATGACTAGTAAATGAAGGGTGCTTAGTGGACAATTGGTGGCTAATTAATAACTTGTGAATTATGGAAAAATATTAGCAAATTTCCAGACAATGGCATAATGTCGAATGTTAGAAATTAGTGAATGATGGTTAAATCTGAAATTCAAGAGGGGGTTCGTTGGAAATTACATGAGTCAACTATCGCCTCCTCACAGTCGACTTGCCAGCAGAACTATATACTTTACAAAACAAATTAGATTTGAAGCAAACTAATTGAATTTAAAGTAAAGAACACGAAGATTTATCCTGGTTCGGAACACCAATATGGTGTCTACTTCCAGTCCCCTTGGGTTTTAATTTTTCCTTTGATATTTCAGTGTTGGTCAAGTATAGTGATGAGAAACAAGTTTCAAAGACTTGTTTTGTTCTTCAA
>NW_025867302.1:0-2822 GCF_002878395.1 Capsicum annuum
ATATGGGGATATTAAACTTCATGTATTTATTCAACATCTCAAACATGGTAGGAAAAGCATGGATATAATTCGCATACATAATTCATATCTTCATCATCATACATGCTTCATGCCACTACCATAAGAATACATAATTAGCATGAAAATTCATATTGAAGTGTATAGATAACATTAACTTGTTATTTAGATATCATGAAATCATGTAAATATGAAGTTCTAACATACTAGGCATTTTATCGAACACCTTGCATGCATTCTTTAAGGCATAGGTGGATTTCATCAAATTATACATCATGAACAACCAAATTTACATGTTTCCAAATCATATGATATCATGAAATTCAAAAAAACATATAAAGATTCCATCTTGGGAATCACCTAATATCAACAACATGATCATCAACACCCAACAATATAGAAATCATACTTTATAATGGAAAAGAGGGTTTTTGAGCTTTATGGATGAAAGGGATCCATAAATCAACTCACGCATACTATTATATAGCAAAACAAACAAGCATCAACATGGGTATGATAATATCACCACAATCAACCAAGATTTTATATTTTAAAGATTGATTCTTGAACTCCACGGATAAAAGGAATCCGTGGATGAACACTACGCATACCTAAGAAGGGAGGTTCTTGATGATTGACGGAGGAATTTCCTTGAATTGGATATTCAAGCTTAATTATGAAACCCTAGTTGTTTTTTATCCTATGGTACTCTTGGATGATGAGCTTTGAGATGTTAATAGGGTTGTAATGTGTTTAGAAGCTATATATTTCATAGGGTTAAGTCTAGGGACGTGTAAGGAGTATTTAAAGACTTAATTACCTTTAAAACAACTCAAAACAGAGTGTTTTTGACACCTGGAATTGACTTAGGCGGTGACCAAGTGATCGCCTATTCTTGGATTGGGCGGCGCGTAACCAATCGCCTATGCTTGGGTTGGGCGGCACCTAACCAATCGCCTATGCTTATTGTCTCTCACGAAAATGGGCATAACTTTTCGCTCGGGTATTGGATTAAGGCAAAATTAGTATCGTTGGAAAGCTAATTTGATTCTCTAAAATTTGGTGGGTCTAAATCATCCAAAATACCACATTAACATCAATTTATACTTATTTAAAGATGACCCTTGAAAAATCAAACACTAAAACTTGATAGATTCAAGAACTCTTAGCTTGCATTACCTTAAGTGACTCGTATGAACATGATTAATGTATCATAAGCTATCTTATCGATAGGATACTCATTATAAGTCATGCACTGAAATTCTACGCACAGGATAGGAGGTTTCATACGTAGGAAAAATGGTTTGTCTCCTAGCTTAGAAATATATGGGGTATTTCATTAATTCTCTTCCAAGTTCAAGAGAAAATTCCCCGAACCATATCAAATAGTTGAAAATTCAATTGTAATTTAAGATCCCCAAAGAGAGTTATCTTTGCCTTTTGAAGGAGTTCCAATCGTTTTAATATAATCTGCCCCCTTTCTTTGTTAGGAAACCCGAACATATGCTTTAAATACTTTAGCCTAATTATGGAAACAAAATCATAGATCACTGTATTTTCTTGGAAAAGCGATGATATGTGTGACGGCTTATCAGAAGTCTGACGACTTATATAGAATATCATCAGCTCCTCTTCACTTTTGGCAATCTCTACCTTAGGGTAACGATGAGACATGATGGCTTATAAGACATATGATGACTTATTAGAATTTTCGTTGCTTCTTCACTTCAAATCCCATTCCCTGCCTAAGCCTAACACGAGCCTGATGGCTTATCACACTTCTAACGGCCTATCATAGATGTCATCATGAATTTTAGCTGAACCCTATCTCTATCTAAGCCTAACAATGAGCCTGATAGCTTATCACACTTCTAACAGCCTATTACAAATGTCTTCATGGATTCCAACTGAAGTTCATTCTCTATCTAAGGCTGACGATGAGTTTGATAACTTATCAGGGAGTTGACGACTTATCAGAAAAGTCATCAACTATACTTCCCTTCTTATTTTTCTTAAAATTTAACTCTTTTATCTCAATTATTGTTGGTTTTCTTTCATCTTAACTTTTCCTGCAATAACAAAGAGAAAACAATCAAAAACGACAAAAATTGCTTAAGACTTTGCAATTATTCTTAGGTAAAAGCATCAAATGTGTTAGCATCTGCTCACACATTACCTATGAAGGACAATAGGAGAATAGAAGGAGATAAAGTAGCAGAGAGAAAGCCATGGATGTAATCTACAAAAAAAGAAAGGTTTCCACATTGTGTCAACTGTAAAAGAACCAATCATCAAGAAAAGGGTTGTTGGTTCAAAGAAAACCCATCATTTCAATGCAGATTTTATAGAAAAACGAGTCATATTGAGAAGAATTGCTGGGCCAAGAAAAATCTCAAGGAGGAGTGTTAGAATATTAGTTTTTCTTTTAAATATTATGTTTTGTTTTTTTAGAAATTAAATGGTAGTCCTTATTTTGTGAAGTGTGTCTTGTAAGATAGTGTGTCTTGTAAGACTTATGAAGTGTGTCTTGTAAGACTCCTGTAGCTTATAAGTGTAGTGTTTTGTAAGATGTTTCTGTGTATGTATGAATGTATGAATGAATGAATGAAAGCTACTGCTGAAATTCTATCTTTTCTCTTCTCTTTTAGCTCCAAATTCTAACAAATATAATGTTCACTTGTCTCTTAGACTAAAACTAGCACATGAGGTCTCCACATTAACCAAATTCTACCATTTGGTACCTGGGATAATTTCACTAAGTAATCCATCCATGATCAATATTTCTTAATACACATTGAGACTTC
>NW_025867303.1:0-2853 GCF_002878395.1 Capsicum annuum
ACCATATCCACCTTCCATAACTCAATTACCATATCCACCTTCCACAATTCAATACAACCAAACCATGCAAAATAGTCCATAACCCTATTTTTATCACCTTTTAATAACAACCAATACATATAATCCTCTATCACACATATACATATGGAAAAGAACAAAGGTAAATAATATTCATACCTTAGAATTCACCTATTGATTATGAAATTCTATTTGCACAAATAATCGGTGCCGTTCGAAACTCTCGTGATGACAAATGCAGTTATCGGATTACTTTAGAATTTCTACGGTAGAATCAAAAGTAATTTAAAGGTCAAATTTGGCTAGGGTTTGTTCTTTCTCAATGATTGATGATGAAAATGAGTTTTTGAACTCATATACATGTATATATACACATATTCCCATCCATAATATAATAGGAAATGACCAAAATGCCTTTAAAATTTAAAAAATATCAAATCTGTCCTTTGGTGGACTGTTTCGGTAAGCTAAAGTAGATCGACCATAACTCTTTGTTCCGATATCGGATTTGGGTTAAATTGGTATCATTGGAGGTATAATTCAAAGGGATTTCATTTCATATAAAGTAGGCCACCTAGTTCGTCCTGTACAAGGAGTTATGGTCGTTCGAAGTTGGCCCTAAAAATCTGTTTTGATAGGTTGAAGTAAAATGAGTATAACTCCTTACTTAGATATTTTATTTGGATGAAACCAATTTCATTGGAAAGAAGACTCAAAGATCTTTCTTTTCATAGGTCGCAGCTATCCCAGTTTATTATATGAAGGGAGGTATGATCATTCGAATTTGACCCAAAAAGTCGGCTGGCCTCAGTAGTTTGTGTGCAGGAAATCTTCCTGCACATTTACTATTCCCAAATATCCCGGCCACCATTTCATAGTTCCGAACGTGCTCGATTATATCCGAAACCTTTGCATTTTTGGAAATCTGTATATCATTGGAAAGCTTATTCAATAACCTTCACATGGAACCATCGACGGGCAAATTCCGGTATAAATAAAATAAAAAAATTAATTCCATATAAATAAGACCAATACACGTACTTGAATATGCCAATACACGTACTTCAATACAGGGTGTTACATCCTTCCCCCCCTTTAGGACATTCGTCCTCGAATGTTAGCGTAGCAACCGCAACAAGTTCAAGTCCATCATTAACATTCACATCATCATATAAATACTATCCATATATAAAAAAAAACTCATTTGTTAATATTCTAACTCCATTTCTTGAACTTCTTTTTCATCTTTGAACAAATGAGGGTACTTAGATTTCATTGCTTCCTCAGCTTCCTATGTAATCTCTTTCCTTTGATTATTTCTCCAATGTACTTTCACCGATGCTATCTTTTTATTTCTCATCTTCTTAACTTGGCGATCTAGAATAGCAATATGCACTTCCTCATAGGTAAGATCTTCCGCAACTTGCACATCCTCAGTAGAAGTGATATGTGATGGATCTTCGATGCACTTTCAAAGCATTGACACATGAAATACCGGATGTACTGATGAGAGCTCTTGGGGTAGCTCTAATTGATATACAACTTGTCCAAACATTCTTTATGGATTGATAAATAAGATCCGGTCTGAGCAAAAAAGTTTCACCCACTTCGAACCATCCTATTGGTGATCTACACTTCCTTCCATATAAAGCTTCATATGGTGCCATTTTGATACTTGAATGATAGCTATTATTGTAAGAAAACTCAATAAGAGGTAAATGATCATCCCAGTTGCCCTTAAAATCTATTACACAAGCTCGTAGCATATCTTCAAGTGTTTGGATGGTACGTTCTGCTTGTCCATCTGTTTGAGGGTGAAAAGTTGTACTCAACTTCATTTGTATTCCCAAACACCTCTGAAAAGACCTCCAAAAGTTTACGGTAAATTGGGTTCCCTGATCTGATATAATAGAGATTGGCACTCTATGTAATTAGACTATCTCTTTAATGTACAGCTTCGCATACTCTTCAACTGTGTAAGTGGTCCTAACTGGTAGGAAATGTACGGATTTGGTAAGCCAATCAACAATTACCCATATAGAATCAAACTTTCGGGATGTACGAGGCAAACCAATAACGAAATCCTTGTTGATCATATCCCACTTCCATCTTGGAAGATCAATGCATTACATATAACCTCTGGGTTTTTGGTGCTCAACTTTAACTCTTTGACAAATTGAACATTCAGCTACAAAATCTGCAATGCTCTTCTTCATGTCATTCCACCAATACATATCTTTCAAATCTTGATACATTTTGGTTGAACCTGGATGAATGGAATACCTTGAAAAATGTGCCTCTGTTATAATCTTCTTTCTTAGCCTGTCTACATCCGACACACACAATCAGTTTTGGCACTGAAGTACTCCTTCTCACGTACTCTCAAATGCCTTGGTCGCACCACTCTGAACGTTCTCCTTAAGCTGTAATAAAATAAGATCTGCATATTGCTTCTCTTTCACTTCAGCTACTAATGAAGATTCTGCAGGATTATGTACTATAAACTCTTTATCCGGAGTTTCAAGAAGGAGAACTCCCAAACTAGCTAACTGGTGAAGATCTTTAATCATCCCTTGCCTTTCTATAGGTGCCATCATAGACTTACGACTTAACGCATCAGCTACCATGTTTTCTTTCCCTTGATGGTACAAGATATCAACATCGTAGTCTTTTAATAGTTCAAGCCATCTCCGCTGCCTTAAATTTAGATCCTTCTAATTAAAAATATTTTGCAAGCTCTTATGGTCAGTATATATATCAACATGAACCCCATATAAGTAGTGGCGCCATATCTTTAAAGCAAAAATAACTGCTACCAGCTCAAGATCGTGTGTA
>NW_025867304.1:0-4121 GCF_002878395.1 Capsicum annuum
GTGTTGACAAATTGGCAAGAAAGGTGGGTTTTGAGGAGTGTGAATTCCCTTGGTCCACCTAAGAGGAATTTTTGATCTTCTATTGGTGAGGTGTGATTGATTATTTGATACACCATCTTTTGTTAATCACTTGGTAGAAGTAAGGATCTTTCTATCTATCTTTACGTTTATGCAATCTTCTTCTTCATCCCCTTTCTTTTGTGTTGTTTTTGCTTGCTGATTTTTGCATCTTGTGTGTCCATTTCGTGAATTCCTAGTCTTCTCTTGTATCATTTGGTATCAAAGCCATGTATTAGAGTTGTTCCCACAACTCTAAGGCTTGGATCTAAGAAAATCTTCACAAAAAAAGAGTTTAGAGTCAAAAAATTCATAAAAAGAGTCAAAAATCTGAAAAACTCAAAAAAAATTGTATGTTGTCTTGTTGTTTGGTAGTAGATCCAAATTTCACAACTTAGATATACTAATTTTTAGTTTGTTTTGATAGTTTCTAGTGTTAGATTCTTGTTCTCTAGCACTTAAAGGGTCTAGATCTAAGTTTAGAACAAGATTTGGTTGTTTTTGAGCTAGATCCACCATTGTTGTGGCTTATTTGAAGCTTTTGAGGAGGGGTTTCATTTTTGATCAAATTGTGTGTGGTGTTTTGTGGCTGGTTTTGTGTTGGTTGTTCTTGGTTTGTCAAAGGGAACCTAGATCTAAAAGAAAAATTGATGTTAGGGTTCATTTGCCTAGTGGTCAAACCTTGGTCAACTCTTGAATATTAATCTTGTTCATCCACCATCTTCAAATCTTGTTGAAGAAGAATATTCAAGTAACTTGTTTGATCCAAAAAGGGAGAAGAAAGAGAGTGTACTAAGTGTTTCTACAAGAATATTCCCTAGCATATTCTAAGTCTTGCAAAAAGAAAGAGGGGACAAGGAGACAAATAAGTACAATTGAAAGTACACTTGAGGGGACCAATCCGTTTTGAATTCATTTGAAGCTCCAAAAAAGGGTCCAAACCTTCATTTTCCCCCCTAAACCCGAAATTCTTCTTCCTTAATGGAGTGTTTGGCCGAAACAAGAGATTTGGAATTGAAAATTTTGAAAAGTGACGTCCAACCACAAGTTGAAACGTCATCACTTTATGAACAACCAAATTGAGTTCTAAATTAGATTTTTAAGTTTCTATTTGTTGTTTCTAGTTGCTTTTGTGTTGATTCTATCACTAATTAGCAAACTAGTAAGTGCCTACTAGGTTGATAATTAGTCTTGAGTCCATTTTGTTCGTGTCTTCGCTTTTTGTGTGCTTTTCTTATTTTAAAGTCATAGTAGTTTGTTGGTTTAAGTCCGTGCATCATTTTATTTGAGTCTTATCAAACAAAAATTAATTCCGGACCAAGGCATATTCACCACTCAATTCACTTACCAAGTATTGCCAAGTATTCAACACTTGTGAGACCAAGTGTGAGGTGAGATCTGAATGTGAGTATGTGAGGTTGTTTGAACTAACTTATTTATTTGTTTTGTAGGTTTTTGACTTTGCTATTTTTTTTGATCTTTTTAGGTACCTTGACAATGGAAGGAACAACATCATCCACTCTGGATAGTTATAGTATTTATACTACCTTGGATCCTTTTGAAAATTTCCATCGGCACCTTGAAAGTCTACGCCAATTGATGATTGAAGCATGCCATCTAAGCCGAATCACCACTAACCAAGATACTAGCATTTTTCCTTGTATCAATTCTCCTTGTGTGCAGGTTCAAGATAATATACTTCCATCGGAGGATTCAAGGAGAGTTCCTCAAGAACACATGGTTGTTGATCAAATGGAGCTCTTGGCTAAGAATTCCAACTTTGGAAAAATGACAGAGATGATGCAAGGAAGAATTCTTGACAAACTCTCTTGTAATGAGATCTTCCTAAAGGAACAAATGGGCTGCCATAATCCAAACCTAGGTGAAGGCCATACCTCATATGAACTAAAAGGTAACAATGCTATCTCCAACACTCTTATAAACTTAGAATGTCGTGATGTGGCTAGTAGTAGCCAAATAGATGTAGTTGATGGTTTTCTTGGAGGAGAATCGCATGAGTCTTCCCTTTGTGATACTCTTAGTATTGTTAGATTGCATGAAGACCAAATTCTTGATGTAAGTTTGCAAGAACTAGTTGATCCTAAAGATGACAAAATTGATTCTTTTCGTAAGAATGATTTGTGTCCATCTAGTGCTAGCACTCATGACTTGAATAAGGTTCCATTACTAAGTGACAAGAGTATTCATACACTAGTTGACCCTTGTGAAAACCGAGGTGAGTCTACATTAGTATGTGAGTTGCCAACAACTAGTGAGGATGTGAATGATGATCAATTTACTCACGAATGTAGCCCACTACTTGAGTTTATGTATGATGTACTTGATGAGCCTCAAGTTAGTGTTAATGTATATAATGTTGATCTTGATAATGAATATGGTCTCTTGAACATCTTATGTGGTGAGAACCTTGCTATTAATTATGTTCTTGGTGATCATGTGTATGGATAGATTACGGATGATGAGGTGTATGTTGTTAAGGGAAGCCTACTAAGCCGTAGGTCCTTATCCTTGTGTGCTAACAAATGCTTTGGGTGACTGTTATACCCTAGTAGATGGAATGAGTAGCTTCGGTTTAGTCCCTTGGCCATTTCACACATTTGATCCCGGTGTACTAGTGGGGAGGAAAAGAGATTGTTTCAGCTTGTGCTTATTTTCCTTTGATGTTTTTCTTATACCTATCCTTTGTAATGCTCATACTAGATGTTTCATGGTTAGAACAAAGGATTGCTGGTTGTATTTTAAAAGTGTACCCCCCGGCATGATGTCTTCACAGTTGATTCCTTTCTATACTACCTCATTAGCTATGATGATAAGCATGTTAATTCTGAATTTGTATTGTGTAGAGATAGGAAGTTTGGTGGCTGGTTTTCTTGTTTGAATGATAGTGATGTGTGGGTGAGGTGGACCTTAGGATCAATAGTGGAACCATATTTGATGAGGTCCTGTGTAGAGGTAATAAAACAAATGTATCTTATGGTTCCTAAGCCAAAGGTAGTCTTACCTTTTGGGTATAGTAAAGCCGGTAAGACCATTGTAGTTTCCTTATCTCTTGATATTTTCCAAAACCACCTCCTTTATTCCATTCATGCTAAGCTTCTCATTTCACACACAAAGGACCCGTGGTTGTATTTCAAATATGAACAACCTTGGAGTGTTGAAGTATGTTATGATTTTGGGTTACACTTTCCTCTCTTTGATGCATATCTTAGTCATGTCCTTTGTGTTGCTTATAGTAAGTGTTTCATGATTATTACAAAGGATTGTTGGCTGTATTCTAAGAGTGTGCCCCCTTGGCGTGTTCGTATAATTTAGCACTAATGCTAACCCTCATACCAAGAGGATTGTGTGCTTGTTTTTCTTCTCTCTTTGATTTTGTAGGATCTGAATTTGAGGACAAATTCCCTTCAAGATGGAGAGGATGATACAAGCATGAGGTGCACAAAATTGTAAAAGGCATTGTCAAAGGTTCAAACTTTGAAATTGGCAAGTGTTTGGAGCATTTTAAGGCCTTGTCAAGTGGAAGGAGGAGAAGGGAACCATTCAACTCGAGAGGCGCCTCACTTGAAGGACAAAATGGACTTTGCACACTATGATTTGACACTCAAGAGGCGCCCCATTTTAGGGCTATTGTTGTATTTTAAGACTCCTTTTTTACACTCTAAAGGAGCACCCTTCATTAAGGGTATTTTTGTCCTTGTTTGTAATAAGTATAAATAGGCATCTTAGCTCTTATTTTTCCTTAGTTTTGACATAATGATATGAGTGAATTTTCAGATTGTAATATTAGTGTTAGCTTGTAGTATTCTCCTTCTCCTTAAGAGAGAGAAACCGAATTAGGGTTAACACAATTGATGAATTTCACTTATGTTGACAAATTGTCAAGAAAGGTGGGTTTTGAGGAGTGTGAATTCCCTTGGTCCACCTAAGATGAAGGTTTGAGCTTCTATTGGTGAAGTGTAATTGATGATTTGATACACAATCTTTTGTTAAACACTGGGTAGAAGTAAGGGTTTTTCTATCTATCTTTACGTTTATGCATTCTT
>NW_025867305.1:0-1406 GCF_002878395.1 Capsicum annuum
CTCCTCCCATGAACAACAACTAACCTTCGCTCTATAAACCCCATTCCTTTTTTTTCTTCCTCCTCCCATGAACAATTGACCTTCATCGCCAGAACAACGACAACGATGGTGGACTGCTACGACTGACTCTGATCGCTGATTTCAGCATTTTCTAGCAAAGAATTCCGTCGCTGGTGGGAAGTTTGTCGATCAGATTTTTTGGTTAAATTGAATAAGGTTAAAAATTTGTAGAATTTATTTTCCTACTCAATTTCATGGTTATAATTAGCTTGTAAACTTGGTTGAAGGAATAAGGTTGATAAATATAGTTTCAATATCTTGATTTATGAAGAAACTACAGTTTCACTGTGATAAAGCAATAAACATTTGAACAAGTTAGTCGTGATGCTATTGATCTCTTCTTTCTCATGTTGTTTAAGTGTAGTGATTTCTGAGATTTGAAAATTTTGAAGAAAAAAAAATAATGGTTAAAATTTAAATGAATTTCTTTTTTCTATGAGTTGATGCTCTTTGAATTTTTTGGGTGTTGAAATTTAGCAAATTCTTGGAGAATGATACCTTAAAGAATTGATTTTTATGTATTTTTGGGATTTAATTTGTTTATTCCTGATCTTTATAGGAAAGTCTATTTGTTGTATAATTTATGTATTTTATTATTGAGTATTTGATTGAAGATTTTGGTGAATAGAAGTGAAAAAAAAAATAAAGAAAGAAGAAGAAATGGGGTGGTGGGTGTGAGTAGGGGTGGCAATTTCAGCCCATATTTATGAAAAGAGTCCATTTAACCCATATTTATTGAATTGGATCACTCATATTTCAAATGGGTAAATATGAACTTCAACTCATTTTAAAAGCTCATACAAATATGGACAAAATGGATAAAATATGGGTACCCATTTAAACACAGAGATCACTCACCTATGCTTTAAATTTCATTTTTTTTCTTTTCTAGTTTCTTTTCTTCTTTTTTTATTTTTATTTTTTCTTTCTTTTTTCCTTTAATTTACTTTTTTTTCTTTTGCATTTTGTTTTTTTAATTTTTTACTTGTTTCTTATAATTTCTTTGTTTTTCTTTCTCATCTTTTCATCTATTTTTTTATTTCTTTTTATTTGTATTTTTTTTCATTTTCTCTTTTCTCATTCGTATTCGCTTGAGACCTACATGGGTTAATAAATATAAATTTCTAATTATCCCGTTTAACCTATACAATTCATAGCATCTCTTATCAGTTAAATATAATCTATATATAGTCTCTCCCCTTTATTATTATTTTTCCTATCTTTTATTTCTCTTTCTTTTTCTTTCTTTTTTCCTTTAATTTACTATTTTTCTTTTTCATTTTTTTTATTTTTTTCCACTAATTTTTTACTCGTTTCTTACACTTTTTTTATTTCTTATTTTTCAT
>NW_025867306.1:0-1424 GCF_002878395.1 Capsicum annuum
ATGTGTTTCATTCTTCTGGATTTTAAATGTGCTATTAATTTTGATTCAATACTAGATATTAATGTAATTAAGTAGGCTAATTTTTGTGGATTTTCTTTTGTTTTATTTAGACTTATATATTCTGAATAATTACTAATTAAAGATTCTTTAATTTTTCTAAAAGCTTCTCTATTTTTAAATGGTCTTCCCATTATTAATTTAATAATTTTGTAGGTAAATTTTTTAACTCTAAATCTAAATTTAAATTTTTTAACTCTAACTCTAGATCTATTTTTAATATATATTTTTCTTCCGTACTTTTTAAATTGCTGGGCTCTGATACCATTTGGAGGGGGGTGCGCGGATTTAATAGGTATAATAGATTTATTAGGTTCACCCCAACTTCGAATGAATTATGAACACATAAAAAGATAGCATATGATAGGTTAGTAAAACTTTAATAAATGTCTATAATCAATGATCGCTGACTGGTCGACCC
Organism: Capsicum annuum; assembly: GCF_002878395.1. NCBI lineage: Eukaryota > Viridiplantae > Streptophyta > Magnoliopsida > Solanales > Solanaceae > Capsicum > Capsicum annuum. The sequence goes on from NW_025867306.1 coordinate 479, forward strand.
TCCGCCAACACCACCTAATAACCATAGTATTCCAAACAAAGCCTTCTAACTATGAACCAAAAGAGAATATCAATAAAGTGTTGGTACATTCCCCTGTTTATAGACAAAAACAAGTCTAATCAGTCTATGACATAAGAGACAAAACATGAAATATAGGCTTTTGATGTATGGAAGCTCACCACTGAAATGTCAACTCATGAGCTAATCCCAAATCCTAATCACTGAGTAGAAGGAGTAGAAGTATGATCAATTCCTGCATTATGGGGATGCAACATTTAAAGATGGTTAGAGGTTTGATCACTAGCATAAAACTCAGGGATAAGGATAACATTATGTCATGATCAATATTTAATAATCATTCAAAACTATTGGACATAATCAAATGCATATACATATATACTTCATATGATGGGATCGGGAATAAGGTTTAATATGCACTTAACACTTTATCCTGGATTGTGTAGCTCAACCATCATAACATGTACCCACGGGATCTATGGGCCCCAGCTCTCACCCCTGTTCAGGCCCCAGTTTATGTAGCTACATCAATTAAAGAATAATATCATGTATATGCACTGCGGACTCTAACATCCCAATCATATATAAAGTTGACTTAAGCATCCGATCATGTAATGATTTACCTAGGACCCAAACCTCCCTAATCATTAAATAATAATGAGGGGAACTCGATCCTCCCAAGTCACTTTGACCCTCGTGTCAAGAAACACGATTTTCAGTATCAGTCACTCGGACCTCCTTTTCACGGTTCAGTAACACAACCCTTATTAGAGCACAATTAAAAATAAGTATCACACATTCTGATTTATTTAAGCACATTCCACATTAAGTCATACATTGTTTGTATCGTCATACCAACTACACTTTCATGGTAATAACAACATGCCAATATAGTTTCCATTAACATGGGGAAAACAACTCCCTTTGT
>NW_025867307.1:0-4326 GCF_002878395.1 Capsicum annuum
ATTGTGAAAGATAAATATAATGCACTATCCAATAATATTTAATAATATCATATTTTGCATATGCAAAATAAAACATCCCTTATTTAGTTAATATACTACTCCGATGAGTTATCGATGATTACTATTGGATAAGATAAAATTATATTAATTTTTATAGTAATAACATAATAAATCATTCTTAATTAATTATTTAGAGTCATCTAGGTATTAAGAAAATAAATATTATTTAATAAAAAGGATAAAATAAACATAAAATGCAAAATTAACTCTTGATGTTCTAAATTAAATTGTCGTCTTTCAAATGATAATTTTATTACATCACCCTTTATTATAAGTCATTTATGTATACTGGGTTTGTTGTTGTTGTTGTTGTATGTATTAGAAAATTAAGAATAATAAAATGATATGTCAACGTAAAATATTTGATTGACTATCAAAATTATATTAGTGCCACATAAATTGGGACGGGACAGAAGAAGATATAAAGCAACATATATTATTTGAAAATGAAATAAAAAGTACTGTAAATAACAATAATTAACAAAAAATTTTAAAAAGTTGACTGATTTCTACTTCAGCTGCTTCAATCGTGATTTTAATGTATCGCCCGTAATTAATTATTATAAGTCACTTATGTATTGAAAAATTAATAATATTGAATTCATTATTTTACTATATCACCTATAATTTAATTATTATAAGTTATTTATGTATTAAAAAATAAAAAATATTTAATTAAAAATATAAAATAAACATTTATGACATGTCTGATTAAGTTGCTTCAATCGTGATTTTATTATATCACTCCTAATTAATTATTATAAGTCATTTATATATTAAAAATTAATAATATTTAATAAAAAAATAAAATAGACGTTTATGACATGTCTGCTTTAGTTGCTTCAACCATAGTTTTACTAAATATCACCCCTTATTAATTATTATAAGTCATTTAAGTATTAAAAAATTAATAATATTTAATAAAATTAAAATAGATATAAAAATGATAAATTAACTCTTGATGTTTTAAATTAACTTGACGTCTTATATAAGGTCCATTTAAATTTTTCACAAGTATTTTTATAGTAATTTTGCTATGTCACTTCTAATTAGGTGTTGTAAGTCATTTAAGACATTTATGCTTCACTGCTTCAGTCGTGATTTTACTATGAGCCCGTTTGGATAAGATTAAAAAAATAGCTTTTTCACTTAAGTGATAAAGAGCTTAAAATAAGTGTTTATAAATTAAGCAGATAAGTGTTTGGATAGAAGTGTTGAAACTGAAAAAAAGTTGTTGATGCATTTGGTAAATAAGTGATGTTAAGCACTTTTTTGTTGTTAAAATGACTTAAATATCCTTAAAGTTGTTAACACCATAAATAAGGTAAATTATTTATAATTTTTAATTTTAAAATAAATTTTTTGAACAAACCCCTGATTAATGATGGATTCGATGAAAACAACGAAGAAAGATGAAGAGGAAATTGGAGGAAAGAGATGAAGCGAAGCGGCAAAGAGAAAAAGAAAAAGAAACTATATATTTAAGGGCTACAAGTTTAGGATATTGTTGGAATTGGAGGAAAATATAAGGGATTAAAAAATAAATATTTTGGTCAAATCTAAAAGAATTTTAATCTAAAAAGCAAAAAGCTGGGGGTACCAGCTTCTCACTTTTTGATTCTTTTAATCAGTTTTTAGTTTTTGAAGCACTTTTTAGTTTTAACAAACACCTTCAAAAGCTATAAAAGAGATTAAAAGCTGGTTTGACCAGATTTTAATCCTATCCAAACAGGCTCTATATCACCCCCTAATTAATTATTATGGTCATTTAACCATTGTGACACATAAATTGAAATAGAAAAAATATTGTAAATCACAATGATAAAAATTTTAAATTATTTAAAAAATATAATTGGCTATCGTCGACACAAAACTCTGGACAAGGAGAGTAGCATATATTATTAAAAAATTACAGAAAAATTATTATAAATTACAATAGTTAACAACTTAAAATATCTCAAAAAAATTTAATATGTTATATATTTCAAAAATATTACATGAAAAATACTAGAAATCACAATAATTAACAACTTAAAAAATTTTAAAGATATAAAATATTTGGTCGGCTCTTAAAATTATATTAGTGTCACCAAATTTGGAATAGAAGAAAAGTATTATAAATCACAATAATTAAAAACTTGAATTATTTTTAAAATATAATTGACTATCAATGCCACAAAAATTTGGACAAGAAAATTAACGTATATTAATTTGAAAATTACATTAAAAATACTACAAATTACAATAGTTAACAACTTAAATTATCTAAATACATATTAAAATAACATATGCTGAACTCATGCTAGATTTCGGGTGAATCCTAGAAAACATATGCAATCCTTTTATTAAAAAAATTTATTTAAATATATGAAAATTGAAATGACAAATAAATATCTTAATATTGAGCCCGTGCTGACACAGGTCATGCTCCTCTAGTAACATATATACAATCCAGTTAAAACATACAACTTGCATCAATAATTTTTTATAGGAAAAATTTCAGAAATAGCAACTGTAGAGCCTTAATTATAACTTTTGTAGCAACAACTTTAAAATTACGAAAAATAGCAATATGTATTTTGTATTTCAGTAAAAGGTTGCTATAAAAATATACATACAAATAGGGTATCCGTTCCTTATTTAACTCTAATCAGTTAGAGTTAAATAAGGAATGAAACTGTTCCTTATTTGTAGTAACCTTTTATGACTCTTTTAATTTTACCTTAACCATTAAAATACATCAACTTAATTCAAAAGACCTTTTCCATAAACAACAACTCAAAATCAAATTCAAAAATAAAATAAAATTGGGTGATTCCAATATCATTGGGCAACGTTTCTGAAATTGACGAAATATAATTGAAAAAAAAATCACGTTATTTACAGGTATGGATAAACAAATATTGAGATTGTTTTTTTTTATATATAATTGCAGAAATTTGTAGAAATGTAATAACAAGTTTGCTCAACATTCATAAAGTTCAATTTTTTGTAGCGTATTTTGAATTTTCTTGTTCAAAATTTTGTCAGTGGTATTTTTTTTATCAAATTCACAGTTTTATTTGTCGTTATGTATTTATAGCGACATAAGTTACAATTCTTATATGTTAAATTTTAAAAGCATATTCAAAAAAAAAAAATTGAGTGATTGAAATATCTTGATGAACGTCTGTATTTTACGAAGAACAATTGAATAAACAACGTGACAATTACAGGTATGAATAAACAAACTTTAAGATCATATTTATTCAATAGCGAAAATTTCTGGAAACGATAAACAAACTAGATTTGATTTGTTATTTTCAAAAAATATAATTGCGAAAAATTCTGAAAATTGTATAAAAAAATTGCGTAACAGTCATGGAGTTCAAAAATTGAGATCGTATTTTGAATTTTATCAATTTTCAAAAAAAATATTCTGAGCGATTTTTTTCAAATTCAAAGTTATCATTGTTTATGTCATTTGAATATTGAGATATAATTATTATACGTTAAATTTGAATTTTAGTCGAGGATAACTACTATTTGAACTTATATTTGTTTCCGGATGCATGTATTTATAATATATGTATGCACTCTGTTTATATGTTCACTGGCAGTTACATATGTTTTCAGCTGTATGTATTTAAAATATACATATACAGTATGTTCATGTGTTTAGTGGCGGTTACAAATGTTTTCAGCTGCATGTATTCATAATATACATATGCAACATGTTTATGTGTTTACTAGAAGTTACATATGGTTCCAACAGTGTGTATTTATAATATACATATGCAGTATGGTTATGCGTTCACTAGCAGTTATGTATGTTTCCAACAATATGTATTTATAATATACATATACAGTATTTTGTGTCTATAAATCATGTACTCTTATATGTATTTTTTTTTCATATGCAGGCCATATAGTTCTATTGGCATATGGTGTACATGATTCTGAAAATGATGCATCTTGGACTTGGTTCTTTGAGATTCTAAAAGAAGAATGCTGTGAAAGAAACTGTCTTGAGAACGTATGATCTTCTAATTTATCCTCTACCACATAAAGATGACTGGGTAAAACCACAAAAAATATTGGAGGAGATAGTTTTTCCCCAAAAACACAAGCGACCCTCTGGAAGACCTCCAAAGAAGGATCATGAAAAACCCGAAAGAGATATCTTCAGAAAGAAAAAGAAAAATTGTTGTAGTTCATGTGGGCTTAAAGGTCACAATAGACGTTCATATAGGAAATACAACAAATGAAAAGTTTGTTGATGTATTT
>NW_025867308.1:0-1156 GCF_002878395.1 Capsicum annuum
ATTGAATACTCTGGAAACTTCATCTTTTTCAAAAATTCTTCGGCTTCCACTTCAGTGATAGGCTTTTTTGATAGACGACGGTCCACTCACCGTTGGCTTGGACTTTCTTAAGCTTTCAGGCACGAAGCATCTTCCTGACCTAGTCAAACCTCCTACCTCATCTACATCTTCCACAACTTTTTTCCCGTGATAGGTCATCACAGTCCGCCCATAATTCCAGGAAACCCTTTTCGTATCAACTATCGGAGGTTGGGTCACCGGTTTGAGAATAATAGGCGCTGCCAGTGCTCCTTTCACCGTCAAGATGGGCTGACTCAGAGCTCTCACAACTATCAACTTAGGTTTATCCTGACTTGAATCATCATACCTTCTGGCGTCTTGTACTGTGATCAGGGGCTTCTTTGTGCTTTCTAGGGCTTTATCTTCTCTCATTCCTTCCCGGTTCAATGACATTGCTTTCAAAGACTCCGCTACATTCACCGATTTCTCTTCAGTGGTCTGTATCTTGACAATAGGCTTATAACCCCTCGAAGACTCTTTCCCATCATATATCAATTCTAACATATTGGTCTCATATGGGTTGGCAGCGGATTCTGGTTAATGTTTGGACCCTCCGGGGCCTGGACTAACATCTGATTCGTGTTAATTAAATCTTGGACAACTCTCTTTAAATACCAGCATTTCTCGATATCATGGCCTGGCATATCAGAACAGTACACACACCTTAAAGAATAATCGAGATTCCTCGACGGTAGATTTGAAAGTCTTCCTTGAATTGGACTCAAAACCTTCAACTTTCTCAACCTATCAAACAAGCTAGCATATGACTCCCCAAGAGGTGTGAATTGATTTTTAACCGCCTTATCCTTCTTATACTCGGGCCTAGGCTGAAAACTGGGTCTGGAGGGGTTTTGGTAGTTTGGTGGAGCGAAGGGGCGATTTTGTGGAGCTTGCGCACGCCATTGCGGGTAAGAAGGGGTTTGGGCATATGGCTGCGCGCTATATACTGGGTACGGTGGTGATGGAATAGAATATAAAGGGTTTTATGGAGGGTAGTAATGGTGGGGAGGAATATATGGAGCTTGGGTGTAGACTTGGGCTTGGGATTAGGGATAGGGGCGAGGTGGTCTTTTAGGATAGGAATGGGTTCCAGCTA
>NW_025867309.1:0-2224 GCF_002878395.1 Capsicum annuum
AGGTACTAATTCTTCCACTCCTAAACCTAAGGGTATCATTTGTTTTAAATGTCAAGGTTGGGGTCACAAAGCTAGCGAGTTCCCAAACAAAAGGAAAATTGTACTAGTGAAGGGTGATCCTTATTTTGTTGGGGATGAAGTGACCAAAAATGATGTTAGTGAAGGAAACCCTCAAGAGTATGATGGAGATGATGGTGAACTCGAGAGGGTGGTGGAAGAAGGGGAATTTAATGTGCCTTGCGGATTGATGAGGAGAACACCTCATGATGATGCTTGGCCCGAAGAAGGTGAGATCTTGATTCCACTTTGACCTCTTGATGATGAAAAACCCAAGAGTACACTATGGTCCTTGCTCCAAGGAAGTACACTTTTCTTTTTGTCTTGTTTCTTGTCACACTTAGGTGGATAGACAAGTATTTCTTTTGGTGCTTAGAAGGGTATCTTATTCCCCAAGTTCCCACGGCATATGTAGAATGCACACTCGTGGTTTGATATTTTTGGTTGATTATGCTAACTTTAACCCTCATGTCACGAGGAATATGTGTTCTTTTGTCTCCTCTATTATTTTGAAGGTTCAGATTCGAGGTTGAATCCTTTTTCAAGAAGGGGAGGATAATACGAGTACGATCGTGATTGTGGATCAATACATAAAGAACTCATTCTTGGGTGATTGGCCAACTAATGGAACAAGCTTTGGAGTGTTGACTCATTAAGGGCATTTTAGTCATTTTGTAATAAGTTGTAACCTAGGCTATAAATAGAACATATTAGGCCATTTTCTCATAACTTAGATGATATTTTGAGAGCTCTTTGAGAGTGTTCATACAAGTGTGGATATCACTTGTGACAAGTGTGGAATTACTTGTGTTGGTTGCTTGTTTTAAAACGTTGGTTGCTTGGGAATTTCGTTCCCTTGAGGTCACCATAAGAACTTGATGTTATTTGTATGAATTCTTGGGTCTTAGTTTTCAATATACACTTTGTTTCACAGTGTTTGTGCATTGTGTGTCAAGTTATCTATCATTCTATCTTATTATTGTTGTTGTGTTCATTCTCGATTTTGGGTGTCCAAACCCGAGACCTTGTTGTGTCATTTTTGTTCTTGTTATTGTGTTGCAATCTTAGTTTGTGGCTCGCTGATTATAGGTGTTGAACACCTTAGAATCTTGTTGTTATCATGCTTGTATTGTTATTGTGAAGTGAATCCGAGAGGGGTCACCAAAAAGGGTCCTCGGTTCTTCAAATCATGGAATATTTTGGTGTGTGTTAGTTTCTTCCTTGTTGATCTTGTATCATTTTCCCTCCATTGTCCTTGTCACTAAAAATAACTCCCTTCTTCTGAGCACAGTAGTGAATCTTCTCTACTCTAAACAAGTTTCCTTGTCTCAATTTTTCTTCTTTTACAATCCCTTTTCAAGATTCTATCAGTTTCCTCCTTTAAAAACTATAATTTTCTTGTCCTTTTTTATCTGTTAAATTTCATTTTTGGTCCATTTTGATGATGTTTATGTACGAAATAGTGAAAAGATTCAATTTTTAAGAGATGGGGTGTTAATTATTTTGTGATGCATATTTCAGAATTTTGGGATTTTGTTATCGGTAAAATTTCATTTCTAGTTCATTTTGATTATGTTTATGTATGGAATACTGAAAAGATTCAATATTTAAGTGATGGGGTCTTGATTTTTTGTTTTGTGATGCATTTTTCAGAATTTTGAGATTTTCTTACTCTTTTCTCTCTATATAATTCCACTTCTTTGATCCATTTTAATGACGTTTATGTATGGAATAGTGAAAAGACTATTCTCAAGTGCTGGGGTGTTTGATTGTTCTTTTTTGATTTTTTTTTGTGGTGCATTTTTTTTCCAGATTCTTAAGATTTTGGTATCTGCAGGATTTCATTTTGGTCCATTTTGATGATGTTTAGTGAAAAGATTGTATTTTTAAGTAATGGGGTGTTTGGTTTTTTGTTGTTTTGTTTTTGTCAGAGTTGTAAGATTTTGTTTTTGGGAAATGCAGGAAGTTGCTTTAAAGAAGGATCAGTTTTGAAATGGCAGGTGGTATTGAAGAACCATTTAGGCTTAGTTTTCGGGTAAAGCTTCTATTGGATCTTACTCTTTGTTACTGTCATTTTCAAATGCATTTTTATGGTTAATTTTTTTGTTCTCAATTGTATTGTTCTCTTATATGTTGCTGCTGGATTTATTAGAAAAATTTGTTGTTC
>NW_025867310.1:0-1024 GCF_002878395.1 Capsicum annuum
TAAACATCAAGATTTCATAATAATCATCATAAGATATGGGTTTATGATTCAAATTCATAAAAATAAAATAAAAATCATGCCTTTGTAAAGAAAATTACTTTTGGGCACAAGAACGAAAGATAATTCTTGTTGAAAAATCTCACATACCTTGAATGATGAACTTTAGATCGATACTCATTTTTGAGATATTAATCGTGCCTTTGAATGATGGTTCTTAGAGTTCTTTAACTAGAAACTTGGAATCTTGAATAAATTTGCAAAATTAATTGTGAACTTTGGAGGTTCTTGAAGTTGGATGTAGGAGCTTAGGATTTTCTTTTTGAGCGAATTTGATGAAATATAACATATAATGCTTCTAATAGGCTTTAATATAGGGTTTGGACGAATTTTGGGTGAGGGGGAATGACCAAAACGCCCCTAAAAATTAAATAATTCTCGAATCTGTCCTTTGGTGGACTGTTTTGATAGTTTGAAGTAGATCAACCATAACATTTTACTTCGATATCCAAATTGGATGAAACCAATTTTATTAGAAAGAGTACTCTCATATCTTTCCATTTATATATAGTATCTCACCCATATCATTGTGTACGAGGAGTTACGATCATTTGAAGTTGATCCAAAAATTTTCTTTTGATAGGCTGAAGTAGATCGACCATAACTTTTTGCTCCGTTAGACAAATTGGATGAAACCAATTTCATTGAAAGAGGACTCGTAGAGCTTTCTGTTGATATATAGTAGATCACCTAGATTATTATGTACAAGTATTTATAATCATTTGAAGTTGAAGGAAAAATACGTCAGGCCTCAATACTTTTTCCTGAACGTTTTACTATTCACTACTATTCACGATTCGATCGAAATGTTCATAACTCATTGCTCGGGTGTCGTGTCCATTTTAGATAATCCACATATCATTTAAAAGATTATTCGATACTCTACGCAATGGTGGGTCATACTCTAAGACATTCCGCATGAAAAATTTATAATTCATTCTAGAAGATAGAACCCAACACGTTTACG
>NW_025867311.1:0-1015 GCF_002878395.1 Capsicum annuum
ATTACTTGGTGGGGGTTTTTATTTTTTATTCCTGTTATGATTCCGTATTCAGTGTTCCATGCTTATTACGACTCTGTGTGCTTTCCTCTGCTTTCCTCTGTTTTATATTCCTTATGGGTGCCGTATTTATGTGTCTTGTTTGTGTGATATCTTGTGCCTTGAGCCGGGGGTCTTTCGGAAACAGCCTTTCTACTTCATCAGAGGTAGAGGTATGAACTGCATACATCTTACCCCCCAGACCCACTAAGTGGGAATACACTGGGTTTGTTGTTTGTTGTGTATCCCTAGTAATGTAAATAGACAACAATCAATCACTATCATATGTAAAAGTGAGCATCGAGTAGTATGTTATTTCCATGATTGTATAAAACATACATTTAGAATCGTTTTAATCAACTGATTTAATCAAATGGTTCATTGCTGTTATATCTTCATTTTATTATACTATACGCGTTGGGCCCGTGCATATTAAGTGACAACTTTTAGATCTTGACTTCCATATTGAAAATTTTGATGTTGCTCAGTTGGAGATCCATAGTTGCTACAAGTATTAAGATTCGGCTGTTCACTCTTCCATTATGATTAATCATCTTAAGGCTGCTTCAAAACTTACGGTATTCTTCTGTAATGTATTTTGACCTTGCTCTAAAATGCATGCTTCACCAATAAAGTGATAAACTTTCGCTTCACATCATTAACCCAACTTACATGTTGTTGCCTATTTTTGGATTTTCTTGCCATCTCTTCTGCCACAAATTCTTTTATAGCAGAAGTCATGACCGTTGAGATCGAGTTGTTGAACTCTTAAAACATGCATGGATAGTTTTACAACTTCTAATACCAAATGCACGAGAAATTGGTGACACTACGGCCAAAATATTTAATATAGTTACAATCCCTAAAGATCAGTAGCAATTTCGCTGGTTGCCACGGGATGATATAAGCGTTTATGATTGACAAAGGGAAATAATTATGGATTATAGTATAATATATCTTTAATTTTTAATACATCACA
>NW_025867312.1:0-1895 GCF_002878395.1 Capsicum annuum
TTCCTCTGCTTTCCTCTGTTTTACATTCCTTATGGGTGCCGTATTTATGTTATGTCATCTGCGTCTGTGCTTTACTATGTGTTTGTGTGATATCTTGTGCCTGAGCCGGGGGTCTTTCGGAAACAGCCTTTCTACTTCATCAGAGGTAGAGGTATGGACTGCGTACATCTTACCCCCCCCCCCAGACCCCACCAAGTGGGAATACACTGGGTTTGTTGTTGTTGTTGTTGATATATATATATATTAGCCATCATTTATTTGTTTTGTAGTCTACTTTAGTCCTATGGTAATCTACCCTAGTGTTGGCATAACTTTGTACTTTATAGCCTTAATTTATCAAGACTCAATCTCAAGAAAAAAATAAGAGAAGGTAAAATCATAAAGTGGAATTAATACAACATCGCATTCAGTGCAATTTCATAAGTTGGGTTTAAGAATGATAGAGCATGCATTGATGTGCAGACCTTGCCTCTTTCGTAGAGGTAAAATTAAAGAGACTGTTTTCAAAAGACCTTGACTCAAGTGCAATAAATTAAAATGTTTTTAGAAAAAAATACAACAATAAAGAAAACAAATCAATTAGTAAGAAAAAAAATACAGAGCATCTACAAGAAGAAGAATAGAAAAGGATTTATATTTTTTTTAAAAAAAGTAAAATTTTTATACAGCAATTTCATTCTTTTACTTTATAGTCATATAAATATATAGGGGTCAAAAGCCAAACTGTAGAACATACGGTTGAGCTTTGACTAATTTTGATCACACTAATGCTAGACGTAGGATATAATCGATTAAGAAATAATCAAATACGCATATTATTCATGAAAAAAGAAATTATTTAAATGGATAATACAAATATACATTATGATGACTATTCGTTTATGTGCTTGCTACTTTATATGATGTTTTACCTTTTGAAAGTCTGAATTTAATTTTATTAATAATTTATTATGCACTTACAGTCTCACCTGACTATTTTTGAATAATAAGTATTCATATCATCCTTTGATTAATCCTTTTTTTTTATAATCACATTAAATATGAGTGAACAAATATTTATCTATTTTCTTTAACTTGCTTTCAACCTGCTTATATCCGATCCGGCCCTTTTATCATCATTATTATTATATATTTGGTTCGAAATCGAGAGGACGTCACTCGAAAAATTTTAGTTTGTAAATCATATAGAAGATAAATCAGATGACAACGAAAAATATAATACTAAAAAAAAATTATTGATATGGGTGGTCAAACGATCTACATATTAAAAATAATATTTAAAAAAAATATAAACCTATGGGAGAAATCTCACTCTAAACCAGACTCTTTCAAGGACTACATTGTGGATTCTATTGTGTTATGGTAAGGGGTTCATCTATTTATAGAGTTCCAAAACTTTTCCTGGTTTGTCAAATATGAAAAAATTTAATATTTTCCTTTCAGGAAAAGTAAAAATATTTATAATTACTTTTATTTTCTTTTCAAAAAAAAGTAAGAACTTAATTTTGATAAGAAAATCAGGGCAAAAACCCTTCTACGATTACTATAATAATACATAAACTTCACATTTCTGGTGGACATGCAAAAAGACAATGCATGCTAATTGTTGATGCCTTTCCATAATCACATAGAGTAGAGGAGTGGACAACTTCTATTAAACTATATGAAGCTAATTAATTTAATTAAAAGTTGTAAAGTTTCTCTGTTCAAATTACCTACGTTAGTGACTAATAAAATATTACTATCTCCAAAAATTGATTTGATTTTCTATATATTTGGCACTACGAGGATTTTATTTTAATGTTTCAATTATGGTAAGCATGACGTTTGGACAACATGAGATCATTGCAACTGTTGTAAAAAAAAGGCCTTTCACATACCTTATCGAATCATAT
>NW_025867313.1:0-1000 GCF_002878395.1 Capsicum annuum
CATAGACACAAGAAAACACACACACACTGGGAGATCCTATAACCGACATAAACCATGTGAGCTACATGGAGTCCAACGTACAACCCACGTTGGGAAGAGCCGTCCTATCCTTTCCATCGGAGTAGGACTATCGATATCAAATCCACAAGAACTAGTGATCACTATATAAATCAGCCTCAGGCTTACTCCTACGGCAGCACGTAGTTTTAGGGAAGTAAGGTCGCTTTATACCTCCCTCTCAGTGCTAAAGATTTCTCCCGGACTTAGATCAGATAATTTCAAAGACAATCCATAACAAAACAATTTCAGTAATATATAAATATACATCGGGAGCCATCATGCTTCCCATCTATCAAAATCAACCACGTTGTTGATTTCTTTCACACTCGAGTTCAAACTAACTCCATTAAGACCAAAAGGTCAAATCATTCAAAATATCTCAAATATTCAACATCAACGTGCTTATAACATTCACTTTAAAAAACACAATTTTCAATGGGGATTCACGACCCAAATATCAAAATCATGATAAATATGGTTCAAGATTCATGCTTTATATCACCACATACGTAAATTCATCTTTCAACATCATAAATATCAAGATTTCATAATAATCATCATAAGATATCAGTTCATACTTCAAATTCATAAAAATCAAATAAATACTATGCCTTTGTAAAGAAAATTACTTTTGGGCACAAGAACGAAAAAGAGTTCTTGTTGAAAACCCCACATACCTTGAATGATGAACTTTAGATCGATAGTCATTTTTGAGATGTTAATCGTGCCTTTGAATGATGGTTCTTGGAGTTCTTGAACTAGGAACTTGGAATCTTGAATAAATTTGCAGAATTAATGGTGAACTTTGGAGGTTCTTGAAGTTGGATGTAGGAGCTTAGGGTTTTCTTTTTGAGGGAATTTAATGAAATATAAGATATAATGCTTCTAATAGACTTTAATATAGGGTTTGAACAGATTTTCAGTGAGGGGGGATGACCAA
>NW_025867314.1:0-1289 GCF_002878395.1 Capsicum annuum
ATAATACCCCCACCAAGTAATTCCCTACACTAGCGACCCAAACTGACCCTAGCCTTCTGCCCTAATTCACGTCCTCCAGATCTTCCTATCTAGGGTCATGTCCTCAGTGAGCTGTAACTGCTCTATGTCCCGCCTAATCACCTCTCCCCAGTACTTCTTCGGCCTACCCCTACCCCACCTAAAACCATCCAAAGCTAGCCTCTCACACCTATGAACCGGGGCATCTATTCCCCTCATCATCACGTATCCAAATCATCTCAATCGGACTTTCCGCATCTTATTCTCCACTTGAGTCACACCAACCTTCTCTCTGATAGTCTCATTCTGAACTCTGTCCTTAATTGCTTTGATATATGCCACCGGGACTCCCACTCACCTCTAATCTCCAAAGCACCTCCCCGAGGACTTTGTCGTATGCATTCTCCAAGTCGATAAACACCATGTGCAGTTCCTTCTTCCTTTCCCTATACTGTTCCACCAGCCTTCGTACCAGGTAAATTGCCTCCGTCGTCGAGCGGCCAGGCATAAATCCAAACTGGTTCTCCAAAATAGACACTATCCGTCTCAGCCTTACCACGACCACTCTCTTTCAAATCTTCATAGAGTGACTCAATAACTTAATACCCCTATAGTTATTACAACTCTGAATGTTATCCTTGTTCTTATAAAGAGGGATCATAGTACTCCACCTCCAAGCCTTGGACATTTTCGCCGTCTTGAAAATTTTGTTAAACAATCCAGTCAACCACCTTAAACCAACCTCGCTAGAAAACTTCCAAAAATCCACCGGTATCTCATCGGGCCCCGTCGTCTACCCCTTCGCATCCTGCGAACAACCTCTCTAACCTCCTATACCTTAAAACGTCTACAATAACTAAAATCTCAACACTCCTCTGAGTGCTCTAGCTCCCCTAACACAATAGCTCTATTCCCTTTGTCATTCAAGAGCCTATAAAAATACGGCTGCCATCTATTCTTAATGTGGCCGTCCTCCACCAACACTGTACCATCCTCCTTCTTAATGCACTTCACCTGGTCGAGGTCACGACATTTTCTCTCCCTAGCGTTAGCGAGTCTAAACAACTTTTTTTCCCCTCCTTTCTCCTGTAACCCCCACATACAAGCTCTCAAAAGCTGCCGTCATAGCCGCCGTAACTGCTAACTTAGCCTTCTTCCTAGCTAACTTGTACTCTTTCCTATTTACCCTCTTCTCTTCTTCGTTCTTACTCTCAACCAACTTAGCATACGCCCCTTTCTTGGTCTTCACTTTCTTCTTAACCTCTTCATTC
>NW_025867315.1:0-1331 GCF_002878395.1 Capsicum annuum
TGCTTCAGTTGTGATTTTACTATATTACCCCTAATTAATTATTATAGTCATTTAAGCATTGTGCCACATAAGTTGAGATAGAAAAAATATTATAAATCACAATAATAAAAAATTTAAATTATTTAAAAAATATAATTGGCTGTCATCGACACAAAATTCTTGACAGGGAGAGTAGCATATATTATTCAAAAATTACATAATAGGTATTATAAATTACAATTGTTAACAATTTAAAATATCTAAAAATAATTTAATATGTTATATATTTCAAAAAAATTACATGAAAAATACTAGAAATCACAATAATTAACAACTTAAAAAATTTAAAAAAATATTTGGTCGACTCTTGAAATTATATTAGTGTCATTGAAATTGGAATAGAAGAAAAATATTATAAATCACAATAATTAAAAACTTAAATTATTTTAGAAATATAATTGACTATCAATGCCACAATAATTTGGACAAAAAAGGTAACGTATATTAATTTGATAATTACATAAAAAATATTATAAATTAAAATAATTAATAACTTAAATTATCTAAATACAATAACATATGTTGAGCTCATGCTAGATTTCGGATGAATCCTAGAAAATATATGCAATCCTTTTTATTAAAAAAATTTATTTAAATATATTAAGATTAAAAAGACAAATAAATATCTTAATATTGGGCCTATGCTGACACGGGCCATGCTCCTCTAGTCTCGTGATTGTCACGTGCGCTTCCGCTTCCTCACATGGGTATTTTTGGCATTTTTTTCTGCGCTCTGTTGCTGTTGATTTATTGATTTTATGAATGCACCTTTTGCTTCTTTTAATAAAAAAAATCAAAACATTTACTACCTCGTCTCAAATTACCCTTTTAAAATTGAGATGACACAGCTGTTAAAAAAATAATGATTGGTAATATAATTTTATCATTTTACCTTTATTAATTGTGTCATGTTGTTAGTTTCAATATTGATGAAGTTATTATATGACTGATACCAAATCACTTTTTACATGGATAAATAGGATTATAGGATTACCAAAGTCTTTGCAACATTTTTTAAGATTTGATGATTCAATGCTAGTAACATTAAGTAATCAATTACTAAGGGTATAATGAATTTTTTTTTTATCTTTTTTTGATTAATAAAAAAAGATAAGTAAAATGAGAAATCAAATTAAAAAATTTGAGACGGAGGCAGTAATTGCTCCAAAATTTGATACCTCACTGAGTTTCGCCGCCATTTCTGGGCCCACAATTTTACATCCATTGTGGCACCACTTAAGTTGTTGCCGTGTTTATAAAAGAAGAATTTAAAATTTGTGATTTCAAAGCAA
>NW_025867316.1:0-1109 GCF_002878395.1 Capsicum annuum
GAAATAAATTAAGTAAATACAAAAAATAGGGGTAGTGATTTGTATTACGATTCAAGTAATAAATTCCCAAGTTTCCTTTAGGTCTTAGTTCCAATATGACCACCATGCTTTATTAGACCATACCGCTCCCAAAAGGATTCTTATGGTTAAAAAAGTAAATCCTAAAATAATAATCCAATAACTACAATAATCCAATTGTTGAATCAATTGGGACCTATAATATTTTTAGCAGAAAAAATGAAGTACTTTATGCGTTGTTCTCTTATTTGCAGGTACAGTTGCTAAATATGCCCACATGATGAAAAAGGGTAAAAGGTCACAAGACAAAAATGATCTAATTTGACCACTGTACATTTCTAAAATAAGAAAATAGAATAATCGAGAATCTCAAATAACTGACCAAGCTGCCAAAGTCGCCAAGGTAGTGATAAATCCTGTTAATAAAATAGGTCCTATAGAACATCCATCTATTCCTAATATCCAATGAAAATAAAAAAAAATCAATCCATATTTACTTACTTGAATATAATTTCTTTCCACAAAAAGAAAGGAAACATTTCATTCCACAAAATAAAAAAACATTTTTTTACGAGGTTCAAATATAAATTCCTCTTTATTTGATTTGTTACGAAATCAAATATAGTATTCACTACACCCAAATTCCAAGCTTCATGTTACTCTTTCTAATTGTCATGTCAAGTCCAGGGTATCCCAATTGGATTAATCATCGAGGTATTTGTGTAAGTAGATATAATCCATGTAACCATAAAACTATCAAAATCTCAAGAGAATTAATGGTTGTAAACCTCTGAAAAAAGACATCTGTAGAATTGAACATTAAAGAAATTTAAAGAGATATAAAAGATTCAATGATCTAATCAAATAATAGTACTATGATTTGAGAGAAAGTAATAGTATCTACTAGGAAACTATAGTGGAAGTGTTTTGAATCAAGAATAGACAATAAACGCCTTTATTATGGACATTGTATTTTGTCTCCACTTATTAAAGGCCAAGTCAACACAATCGGCATCACGATGTGAAGAGCTTTAATAGGAGAAAAAGTAGGAACATATATCACACCTGTAAAATATGATAAAGTCCCACAT
>NW_025867317.1:0-2500 GCF_002878395.1 Capsicum annuum
TTTTCAAGATAAGCCTTAATTAAATCCAACATTTTGTAAAATAAATAATTAAGTAACAAATTATATAATCTCGTATAACTGAACACGATAGTATATAATCGCTACTTAAAATGACAAAATCACATACGAAAAATATTTTAAGTTTTTTTGTATTTGGATGAAATAATTATTTTGGTTTATTAAAAACTGAAGAAACTCAGGATTAAATTTACTCGTTGAGGGCGAAAATTAGGTGTCAACAACTTCTCCTTCCTTTGGGTAGGGTGGATTTAAGTAACCCTGGGCTAAGGGAGGTTGACGTTCCTAATTTTTGTCCGACCATAGATTTAAATCTGAAAGAGGTTGGTTTTCGCACGAGTTTCATAGAGTCATGGCTGGACCTCTATATTAGGTTTCCTACATATCTCAGGTTACATGAGAATTCAGGCCACTTGTAGTTCATAGAGCTTGATTTAAAGCACCATTTTCAAAAAAATTACAAGTTATCTTAGTTTTAGAGTGTTTGATAAAATTGAGAAACTGGGTAATAAAGGGATTAGGGGGAAGGTTGGAATGCAGTCGAGTTTTCTACATAGATCCCAGCCTGCATATCCCTAAGATTTCAGGAAATTAGACTGCTTGTAGTTCGACTCAATCAGTAGAAAAGATAGTCTTTTATTTCAGACCATCTTTGGCTCGGAATGAGTGACAAGTTGATTAAGTTGTAGAAAAGAGGCTTCTAAACTCTTGACCATGAATGTGGGATCCTTCACATCCATAGTCAATAACTTACCTGGACATAATTTCCAAAACTCTAAGTGTGTTGCCACCCGAATTTGAAAAAAAAAAAGGTTACCCTTGGCATGAGTTTAAAAATATCCCAAAGGTGAAGCTGAAACCAGAATATCGTGAAATACCCACAAGTATTCTAACAGGGGTGTGGTTGGATAGTGGTGGTGATCAACCTTTAGCTCGCATCCAAAGAGTTTGACGTCCCTCTTTACACTATGTCCCGTTTTGCTGCTAAGACAGAGTTTCACGTTGTGCTGCGTCCTACCTGAAGTCATCCTCACCTGTGGTTTTTATTTGAGATTTTCATCCTCTCAGATGCTCTCAACAATGCTTCAAGAAAAAAGTGTTAGTACTAAAAGTAATTCACGAAAGAGGTATGTAGTCTTTTACCATATCTCCACGTAAGTTTTGGCCTGAAAAGCGGAGTCATCTCTTCATGTACCTATTTAGAATGAAATAACTGGCAACAAAAAACATAACAACCCTCTTGGTTGTTGTATAATTATGATATTTATTGGTTTAATACGTCTTCAAAGTGCGGTGGCCCTTTTGGACACCGGTGATACTTTATGCAGAACGGTCTCTACAACCGTGTAATCTTGTGCTGGTGTGGCAACCCTTTTGGTTACCTATATCACTTGTTGTATGTGGAATGATAACCTCTCCAGTTATAGTCGATGATCGATTTATAAATTTCCTTAAATTATCAATCTTTGGATAATTTTGCGCCTTATTTGATGTTGGTTATGAGGCGACTTATAGATATCCTTTGATTTGCTAGCTTTTAGGCAATCCTGCATATTATCCGACTTCGGATAAGTGATGGCTTATGGATATCTCTCCAATCGCTAGTTTTTCGGTGTTCCTGTACATCATCTGACCTTGGATACAATATGACTTATAGATAATCCCTCAAATTAATAGTCTCTGGGTAATCCTGCACATAAACGACCTTGGATATGATGCAGCTTATAGAGAACCCTTAGACGTATCAATTTCATAGTCTTGCATATCCTCCGGTAAGGATTTAGTTACGACTTACGGATAACCTTTGAACTATCAACTTTTGGGCGATCTTGCACACCATCCGGTTAGGATGTTTTTGTGGCTTATGGATGATCTACAGGCTATCAACTCATAGGCGATCTTGCACACTATCCTATTTTAAATAATGTGACTTATAGGTGACCCTCAAATTGTCAATTTCCAGGAAACCTTATATATCATTCATCCTTGGATAGCGACTTAAAGGCGTCCCTTCAAATCGTGTACCCTCGATGCATTCATATGACGATTCATGAAATAATGAGATATCCTCGACGCCAGCATTTCTGTCTAGTGTGTCAACAGATGTTGAATGCCTTCTGGGGCAATGGTGTGAGATGGCCTTTGCGGCAATGATATGTAATGGCCCTTGGGTCAATGATATGAAATAGCCCTTGTGGCGATGATATGCAATAGCTCTTGAGGCAATGATATGCGATAGCCCTTGTGACGATGATATGCAATAGCACTTGTAGCGATAATATGCAATAGCTCTTGTGGCAATGATATACAATAGCCCTTGTGGCGATGATATGCCGTAGCCCTTATAGAGATGATATGCGATAGTCCTTATGGCGATGATATGTGATAGCCCTTGTAGTGATGATATGCGATAGCCCTTGTGGTGATGATATGTGATAGCCCTTGTGGCGATGATATGAAATAACCCTTGTGGCGATGATAT
>NW_025867318.1:0-1351 GCF_002878395.1 Capsicum annuum
TACTAGCTTGTTGCATAGTTTGAATTATGAGATTATTAATGAATGATTTTGTTTTTTGATGTGTATATATTGTGTTATAATTTATAAAGCGTTGTAACAGAATAACAAAAGGGTCGCAATTGATTAGTCACAAAGAAATTGAGGTTAAAGCTTTTACTATGCATCATGATATCGCCGGGAATGTATCATTAAATATTTACATCTTATTATGTACGTTCTTTTATTAAAGATATATACAATATTTGTTTTGAGTAATTGAAGAAAGTAATAAGTTTATCCATGTACGATCATAAGCTATAGCAATGTAGAGGAGTGATGTAGGACAAAATTGAAAGATAATAACATATTCTTACAAAGTGTTTTTTTACTTGTGTTTTCTTAATTTGATGACTTCTTTGCTCCCTTTTTGTTATATTTTATACCCTGAATTGGATCATCGAGCACTAATAATATTTATATTTTAATTTAATATGATGTATATGTAGAATAAAGGCTCCAATAATTGTGGCTTAATTTTCCTCTACATCTTTTTCTTTGATGAGCAAAAAATTTTTAATTCATTAAAATTTTCATTGATGTATAGTTTTATTGATTAACACGAGACACGCGTGCAAAACACGCATACTTGACTAGTATAATTAATCTAATTGGTTAGAAATATAATCATATAATGTATTTAAATTGATATGCGTGGTAATCAAGATACCATATATATTTGGTAAACTATTTCACGAGTATTTTGGTAACAGCTAGGAATCCAAGTGCAAGTCCTAATCTACACAAAAAGGGAAAACACTTTTTTTTCTCTATATATACTTATGAGTCCAGTTGCAAACTTCAATATTTACGCTTCGATTTGTTTCATCAAATAGTGGAGTCATCCATATCTGCCAGTCAAATTCATGTGTTCACCCAATTTCGTAATGCTAGAAGTACTCTTCCTTGTGCAGTCAATATTTCAGGCATCAATTTTAAGTTGGAGATTGATCTACTTGTAAAGTGTGCTTACACTTGTGTTGATAACATTATCGAAGAGTACTCCTTGCATACTAAGTGGTATGGGAAGTACAACTCATTATCATGGGTCTTGAGAAAATCTTGGAGAGCAAACATGATTTAATCCAACAAATTTTGGAGTATGCTCGTACAACACAGAACCTTGCACCTCCTTTGCAAGATGATGATATAGCTTATGTGAGCCTGATAATTGTTTAGAAACTTTATGTATCTCCTCAAGAATTTGAACTTACCAAATCCAGAATTGTTAAAAACCAATATGATGAGATTGGAGAAATAGTTTGGAGAGTTACTTATAAAGTAATTAAGGGATTGGGACAATCACACAAACCAT
>NW_025867319.1:0-3795 GCF_002878395.1 Capsicum annuum
ATATTGCCCTTAAAATTTAAGTAAATCCGAATCTGTCCATGGTGGACTGTTTTGATAGGCTAAAGTAAATCGACCATAACTCTTTACTCCGATATCAGATTTGGGTGAAATTGATATTGTTGGAAAGATAATTCAAAGGGCTTTCATTTAATATAAAGTAAGTAACCCAGTTCTTCCTGTACAAGGAGTTATGATCATTTGAAGTTGATCCTAAAAATCTATTTTGAGAGGCTGAAGTAAAACGAGTATAACTCATTACTCAGATGTCGGATTTGGATGAAACCAATTGCATTGGAAAGAAGACTCAAAGATCTTTCTTTTCATAGGTGGAAGCTCTCTCAGTTCATTATATTAAGGGAGTTATGATCATTCAAAGTTGACCAAAAAAAATGGCTGACCTCAGTAGTTTGTGTGCAGGAAATTTTCCTGCACATTTACTATTCCCAATATCCCGGCCACCATTTTATAGTTTCGAACGTGCTCGATTATATACGAAACCTATCCGTTTTTGGAAATCTTTATATCGTTGGAAAGCTTATTCAATAACCTTCGTATGGAGCCATCGACGGGCAAATTTCGGTATAAATAAAATAAAATAAAATTAATTCCATATAAATAAGACCAATACACGTACTTGAATATACCAATATATGTACTTGAATACGGGGTGTTACATATTGTGGCCTGTACTCCTTCTTCAAGTTGCGATGAAGCATCTCCAGCATCTTTCTCCTCTTGAGGATCATCGTCATTGATGGATATATGATAACACCAAAAGGCATTTTCTATCTCTTCATCAACCTTTATTTGAGATGAGATGTCTTTCTCGTTCTGGGTCATAACACTATATGAGGAGCCAACACTTTATTCATCTTCTTCGCGTTGCTTGGTATGAACCACAATATGCACCTTCGCTTTTAACACCTCGTTGCATGAAACTACCAGTTCCGTCTGTCGCTTCATTCTAGAAGAAATCAAACTTTGGCAATCCTTCTGGATTTTAAATGAAGAGTGTTGCATATTTATTTGACGACTTCTTTGACACTTGTTGTTTTTCTTATAATTTATAGGACCCAACCTTTCGAACACAGAAGTTCTTGCGGTTGATTCTCCAAGTCGATCAAATACGGAGGGTCTTTTTTTAGCGGCAGTAGATTCTTCTTCCACGATGATGTAATTACTGACTGCCCTTCTTATGATATGCAAGTTGGAGGTGGCTGCACGTATCCTAGCCCTTCACGTTCTTGCCTGGTGTTACCCTCTGATGGAAGTTTGCCCAACCTTGATGGCTCATTAGGATTATATCCAACCTTTACAAATAGCTTGTATGCATTTGGATCAAAGCCCTCTTTTGTACGCTTCGTAGGGAGTACCATATCTAGTGTCGGATTTTGAGCCACAGATTCCCCAAGTGACCTTGAGGATGGATTTATTGTATCAATCTTCCTGATAGATAAAGTTAGCCACTTTATCACATTATCTTAGGCATCAGGTGAGTGATCTTCCTCTTTCTTTAACTTTGGCACGTAGCGAAGAATAGGAGCTGCCTTCTTTTTCGTAGGAGTGACGCTTTCTTTATTCGAAGTGAAGAAGGGCTTCTGTTGGCAAATTTTTCAATAGTCACCACGACCTTCTTAGATGTAAGATCGTCACACTTGGTCTTGGTGACATCTTCAATCCTTTTCTCATCTACAATTAATTCTTTAAGAAGAATTTTGCATCGGCAAAATGTGACTCAGTTTCAGTAAATGGCTTGTCATCAGTGACTATCGTTCTTTCCACTCTGTTTTTGAGGTACTTCAAGCATTGATGCATTGATAGTAAGAGGAAGAGATAATTTTGTTCCCGAGCACCCAAGGCCTACCAAGCAATACATTGTATGAAGTTTTGGCATTGATCACATGCATCAATGGGTTTGATTGAAAATTATCCATACTAATTCCCAACTTGATACATCCCATGGCCGTTTGGCCCCCCTTGGTTGAAGCCTTGGATCATTATACAGCTTTTGTCCAGTTCGCTAGTAGCGATGCCAAGCTCCTTCATCGTACGGATAGGCAGGATATTGACTCCAGATCCTTCATCTATCAAGATTCTATTGATCTTACTTCCTAGAATTTGACTCGCCATATATAAGGGACGGTTATGAAGGATCTCACCAAGAAGAAGATCGTTATTTGTGAATGTGATTTTTATATCACACATATGTGCCTCTTCACCAAGAGTTTCAGCCAACCTTTCGGAAGATGAAGGAACTTCCATGGGTAGATTCTTACCATTTCCCCCCTCTTTGTCGGTATTAAAACAAGATGCCTCAAGGTTGACTTGGTAGCCTTTACACGAAACCAACTCGGCAAGAATTCCTCTAAAGTCACCGTACGTCGAAGTTTTGGGGGATGAAACTCCGTCACCCTCGTCTTCTTTGAGAGTTCAACCAACTTATGTCATCTTAGTTTCTTCACCACTCTTCTTTCGATTGGCTACTCGTATGTCTCCTTTTGCAAACTCATCTTCTTGCATCTGTGTCTAGACACTAGAGTCCAACCTTCATCATCGTCTTCGTCAACCGAAGACCTGTCAGGATCTAATATCTCCTCATTATGCTCTTTGACACAAATTTTAACCAGGTCGAGTGAGCCAAAAGTGATAGAGATTTAATGAGAACTGGCTGTCTCATCATCGAAGAAGATTTTCTTCTCTTTTGCCAGTTGCATAACTTCATCTTTAAAG
The DNA here is from genome assembly GCF_002878395.1 of Capsicum annuum. NCBI lineage: Eukaryota > Viridiplantae > Streptophyta > Magnoliopsida > Solanales > Solanaceae > Capsicum > Capsicum annuum. The sequence continues at coordinate 2,731 of NW_025867319.1, forward strand.
ACAAAGTATTTCTCCAGAGGGTGACTTATGAGCCTGTGATATTTGCAATAATTAGGGTCATTGTTCCTTTCGGCTTTGTTGGAATGCTTCATCTCTGGGAGTTCGATGAGCTTATGCTGAAGGAGTTCATCGAAAATCTCAGCAATATCATAATTGTATCTCCTTTAACGTTTTCTGATTTGGACGTGCTCTAGAAGTCATCTTTACACTTTTCTTCTTGCTCACCTTTGTGGTGACTTTTACCAGAGACACATCAACATTCATGGATTCTTTGTTATCATTTTTGGGGACAAACTTACCCCATCTCTTGGGTTCTTGCTTATCCTTTCCCCTTCGAAGGTCATGGATAGACGCTTCTTCCTTTCCAGCAGAAGACATGCTCAATTCCATATCGTGAGCACGAGTAGCTAACTCTTTAAAGGATTTTGGCTTAATGCCTTGCAAGATGTAGAGAAGCCCCCAGTGCATTCCTTGGATGGACATCTCTATTGCAGAAGCTTTGCTGAGCCTATTTTATAATTTAGGCTAGTATTTCTCCATCGATTGATGAAGTCAATAAGTAGTTCGTCCTTTTTTTGCTGAGTATTTGTGAGCTCTACTATGCTGACTATACGCCTTGTGCTATAAAAGCGATTCAGGAACTCATGTTCCAATTGCTCCCAACTATCGATGGAATTAGGCTCAAGGTCCGTATACCAATCAAAGGCATTTCCCATTAGGGAATGAACAAACTGTTTGACAAGATAGTCACCGTAAGTTCCACCATTATTACATGTCTCGACAAAGTGTGCGACATGTTGTTTCGGATTACCTTTGCCCTCAAATTGTTGAAATTTGGGGGGTTGATAGCCGGCAGGCATTTTGAGGCTATCTATTCTTGCAGTGTAAGGCTTGGCATATGCAAAGGAAGGCTTGGTGACAACATCATACTTGTCTTTGAGGGTCCCTTACAATAAATTCCCTTAATTGCCCAACCGGGATCATTCCTTCAGCAGAAACTTGCACCTCTTTAGTCGATGGTGTTTGTTTCACAGGTTTTCTATCTTATGAACCTCTGGAGCTTTT